>NW_024570660.1:0-40988 GCF_018345385.1 Vulpes lagopus | reverse complement strand
TTAGGTTTAGGTTTAGGGTACAGGTTAGGGTTAGGTTAGGGTTAGTTTAGGTTACGGTTTGGGTTAGGGTTAAGCGTAACGGGTTACGGTTACTGGTTAGGGTTAGGGTTAGGTTACGGGTTTGTGGTTAGGTTAGGGTACACCGGGTTACGGTTCGGAGTTAGGGCTGAGGACTGTTAGCGCTAGGGTTAGGGTTAGGGTTCGGATTAGGGTTAGGGTTTGGGTTAGTGTAACGGGTTTAGTTTTAGGGTTAGGGTTAGGGTTAAGATACTGGTTAGGTTTAAGTTTAGGGTAGGGATTTGGATGAGGGTTGGGGTTAGGATACTGGTTTAGGGTTAGGGTCAGGGTTAGGGTTTGGTTTAGGGTTAGTGTACGGGTTAGGGTTACTGTTAGTTTATGGGTTAGGGTTAGGTATTAGGGTTAGGGGTGAGGGTTTTGGTACGGTTTAGGGTTAGGTTTAGGGTTAGGGTTTAGGGTGTTGGTTTGGCTTAGGTTTAGGTTAAGGGTATGCGTTAGTGTTAGGGTTAGCTTACGGATTACGTTTAGGGTTAGGGTACTGGTTAGGGTTAGGGTTAGGGTAGGTGTTATAGTTAGGGTTAGGTTTAGGGTACGGGTTAGGTTTAAGGTAGGTTTAGGGTTAGGGTTTTAGGGTACGGGTCAGGTTTAGGTTTAGGTTTAGGGTTAGGGTTACGTTACAGCTTGGTTTAGGGTTAGGGTTAGGGTTAGGGTTAGGGTATGGCTAAAGTTAGGTTAGGGTACGGATACGGGTTACGTTTATGGTTTGGATAAGGGTACGGGTTAGGGTTTAGGTTAGGGTTACGGTTAGGGTAAGGGTTAGAGTAAGGGTACTGTATACAGTTTAGAGTTAGCTTAGGGTGAGGTTTATGGTTAGGGTCAGGTTTTAGGATACGGGTTAGGTAAGGTTTAGGTTGCGGGTTAAGGTTAGGGTTAGGGTTAGGGATTAGGGTTAGGTTACTGATTAGGGTAGGTTTAGGTTTAGGGTACTGTTTAGGTTTAGGATTAGGGTTAGGGTACGGTTTAGGTTTAGGGTTAGGGTTAGGGTTAGGTTTATGGTATGGGTTAGTGTTAAGGTTAAGTTTAAGATTAGGGTTAGAGTTAGGGTTAGGGTTAGGGTTAGAGTTTGGGTGTGGGTATGGGTTAGGTTTAGTGTTAGGGTCAGTTTTAGGGAATGGGTTAGAATACAGTTATGGTTATTGTTAGAGGTAGGGTACGGGTTAGGGTGTGGGTTAGTTTAAGTTAAGTTACCGGTTAGGGAACGGGTTAGGTTTAGGGTACGGGGTTAGGGAATGGGTTAGGTTAGGGTTAGGGTTAGGGTACGGGTTAGGTTTAGGGTGAGTGTTAGAGTTAGGATTAGGGTAAGGTTTAGGATTAGGGGTAGGGTTATGGAACGGTTAGGATACGGGTTAGTGTACTGGTTATGGTACGGGTTAGGGTTTAGGGTTAGGGTTAGGGAATATGTTAGGGTTAGGGTTAGGTTTAGGGTACGGTTTAGGATTTAAGGATAGGGTTAGGTTTAGGGTAGGCTTAGGGTTAGGGATAGAGTTAGGGGTAGGGTACGGTTTAGGGAAAGGGTACGGGTTAGGTAGGTTCGGGTTAGGGATAGGTATGGGTTAGGGTTAGGGTTGGGTTTGGGTAGGGTACGGGTATAGGGTAAGGTTAGGGTACGGGTTTAGGGTTAGGGTTCTGGTTAGGGTTAGTGATAAGGTACGGGTTAGGGTTAGGGTTAGGGTTAAGTTTAGGGTACGGGTACGGGTTAGGCTTCGGGGTTAGGTTACGGCCGTTACGATACAGTTTAGTGTTACAGTAGGGTAGATTACAGGTAATTGTTAGGTTAGGGTACTGGTTACGGTATGGGTTATGGGAGATAGGGTGAGGTTATGGTTAGGGTTATGGTTATGGTTAGGGTACGTTTAGGTTTAGGGATAGGTTAGGGTACTGTTTAGGGTTAGGGTAAGGGTTAGGGTACAGGTTAGGTTTAGGATTAGGGTTAGGGTTAGGGGTAGGATACAGGTAAGGGTTAGGGTTAGGGTTAGTGTTAGGTTACAGGTGAGGGTTGGGTTCGGGTACTGTAGCTTAGGTTTAGGGTTGGTACGGGTTGGGTTAGGGTTAGGTTAGGGAATGGGTTAGGGTTAGGGTAGGTTATGGGTTAAATTAGTGTTAGGGTTAGGTTTAGGGTTAGGTTATGGTTTAGGTTTAGGGTTAGGTTGGGTAGGTACTGGTTTGGTTAGGTTTAGGGTTAGTGTACGGTTTAGGTTTATGGTTAGGGTTAGTGTTAGGGTTAGGTTTCGGTTAGAGTTAGGGTACAGTTAAGGTTTGGGTTAGGTTTAGGTTACGGGTTAGGGTTAGGTTAGGGAATGGGTAACGGTACAGGTTAAGGTTAGGGTTAGGGTTAGGGCTTCGGTTACGTGTTAGGGTTAGGGTTAGGGTACGTGTTACTCTACAGGTTAGGGTTAGGGTTAGGTACTGGTAAGGGTTACGGTCACGGTTAGGATATGAGTTAGGGTTAGGGTTAGGGTTAGGTTACGGGTTAGGATTAGGGTTAGGGTTATGGTTAGGGTACTGGTTAGGGTTAGGCTAGGATTAGGTTAGTGTACGGTTTAGGGTTAGGGACAGGTTAGGGTTAGGGTCCTGGTTTAGTTTAGGGTTAGGGTTAGGGTCGGGATAGGTTTAGGGTTAGGTTACGGGTTAGGTTTAGGGTACGGGTTACTGCATGCATTAGGTTTAGGGTTAGTGTACGGGCTTAGGGTACGGGTTAGGGTTAGGGTAGGGCACGGGTTCAGGTAGGTTTAGGGTAAGGGTACGGTTAGGGTTAGGTTTAGGGTAGGGATAGGGAGGGTTAGGTCTAGGGTACTGGTTATGGTTATGGTTAGGGTTACAGTGGTTAGGGTACGGTTTAGGGTTAGGGTTGGGGTACAGGTTAGGGTTAAGGTTAGGTTTAGGTTTAGGGTACAGGTTAGGGTTAGGGTTAGGGTTAGGGTAGGTTACGTAGGTTAGGGTTACTGTTGTTAGGGTTTAGGGTTATGGTACAGGTTAGGGTGTAAGGGTTAGGGTTTAGGGTTAGGTGTACGGGTTAGGGTTAGGGGTAGATTACTGGGTTAGAGTCGGGTTAGGGTTAGGATTATAGTTACAGTGTTAGGGTTAGGTGTAGATTACGGGTTAGGGATAGGGTTAGGGTTAGGTTTAGGGTACGGGTTAGGGTTAGGGTTAGGGTTAGGGTACAGGTTAGGTTTAGGGTGAGGGTTAGGGTCCTGGTTTGGTTTAGGGTTAGGGTTAGGGTACAGGTTAGGTGTAGGGTTAGGTTAGGGTTAGGTTTAGGTTACGTGTTAGGGTACGGGTTAGGGTTTGGGTTAGTGTACGGCTTAGGGCACGGGTTAGGGTTAGGGTTAGGTTACGGGGTAGCGTTAGGGGTAGGGTTAGGTTACGGGTTAGGGTTAGGGTGAGGGTGAGGGTTAGGATTAGGGTAAGTGTTAGGGATTAGGGATAGTTTTATGATACAGGTTAGGGGACGGGTTAGGGTACTGGTTTGGGTATGGGTTAGGGTTCAGGTTAGGGTTAGGGAAAGTGTTAGGGTTAAGGTTAGGGTATGGGTTAGGGTTAAGTTTAGGGTTAGGTTTATGAAACGGGATAGGGTACGGGTTAGGGTACTGGTTTGGATACGGGTTAGGGTTCAGGTTAGGGTTAGAGAAAGTGTTAGGTTTAAGGTTAGGGTACGGGTTAGGGTTAAGGTTCGGGTTAGGTTTAGGGTTCGGCTTAGGGTTAGGGTGTAGGGTACGGTTTAGGGATAGTGTACGGATTAGTGTTAGGGTTAGGGTTAGGGTTAGGTTTAGGGTACGGGTTAGGGTTAAGGTTAGGGTTATGGTTAGGGTTAGCGTTAGGGTACGGCTAAGTAACTGTTAGGGTATGGGTTACGGTACGGGTTAGGGTTAGTGTTAATGTTAGGGGTAGGGTACGGGTTAGCCATAGGGGTAGGGTTAGGGTTAGGTTTAGGGTACGGGTTATGATTAGGGTTAGCGTACGGGTTAGGGTTAGTGATAGGGTAAGGTTATGGGTTTGGGTTAGGGTTAGGGTTCGGGTTAGGGTACGGGTTAGGTTTAAGGATAGGGTTAGGGTTAGGGTACTGGTTAATGTTAGGGTTAAGGAATGGGTTATGGTTAGCGTAAGTGTTAGGGTTAGGGTACGGGTTAGGTTTAGGGTACGGGTTAGGGTATGGGTGAGTGTTAGGGTTAGGGTTAGGGTACTGGTTTGGGTTAGGATTCTGGTTAGGGTATGGGTTACGTTTAGGATTAGGGTTAGGGTTAGGTTTATGGTATGGGTTAGTGTTAGGGTTAAGGATTGGATTAGGGTTAGCGTAGGGATAGGGTTAGAGTTAGGGTTAGGGTTAGGGTTAGAGTTAGGGTGTGGATACGGTTTAGGGTTTGGGTTAGGCTTAGGGTTAAGGTACGGGTAAGGCTTAGGGTTAGCCTTACGGAAAAGGTTAGGGTACAGGTTAGGTTTAGGTTTAGGGTCTGGCTTAGGGTTAGGGTTAGTTTTAGGGTTAGGGTACAGGTTAGGGTTAGAATAGGTTTAGGGTACAGGTTAGGTTTAGGGTTAAGGTATGTGGAAGGGTACGGGTTAGGGTGAGTGTTAGGGTTAGGGTATGCGTTATGGTACGGGTCACGCGTAGAGTTAGGGTTTGGGTTAGGGTACGGGTAAGGTTTAGGGTTAGGATATGTGTACGGGTAGGTTTAGGGTTAGGGTACGGATAAGGGTTAGGGTTAAGGTTAGGGTTAGGGTAGGCTTTAGGGTTAGGGTTAGAGTTAGGGTACAGGTTAGGGTTAGAGTTAGGGTTAGGGTTAGGGTTAGGGTACTGGTTTGGGTTAGGATTAGGGTTAGGGTACGGGTTAGGTTTAGGGTTAGGGTTAGGTTTAGGTTTATGTTATGGATTAGTGTTAGAGTTAAGGTTAGGATTAGGGTTTGGGTAAGGTTAGGTTTAGAGTTAGGGTTAGGGTTAGGGTTAGGGTACTGTTTAGGGTTAGGTTTAGGGTTAGGTTATGGGTTAGCTTTAGGGTTAGGGTTAGGGTACGGGTTAGGGTTAGCGTACTGTTTAGGGTTAGGATTAGGGTTCGTGTAAGGTTACTGGTTTGGTTTAGGGTTAGGGTTAGGGTACGGGTTTGTTTACGGTTAGGGCTAGTTTTAGGTTTAGGTTACAGGTTAGGGTACAGGTTTGGGTTAGGGTTAGTGTTAGAGTTAGGGTTAGGGTACAGGTTAGGCATATGGTTAGGTTTAGGGTACGGGTTAGGGTTAGGATTAGGGTACGGGTTAGGGTTTGGGTAAGGGTTAGGGTACGGGTTAGGGTTAAGTTTAGGGTTAGGGTTAGGGTATGGTTAGGGTTTGAGTATGGGTTAGGGTTAGGGGACGGGTTAGGGTTAGGGTATGGCTTAGGGTTAGGGTACAGGTTAGGATACGGGTTAGGGTTAGTGTTAGGATTAGGGTACTGGTTAGGGTTAGGGTTAGGGTACAGGTTAGCAGTAGGGTTCGGGTCAGGGTTACGGTATAGGTTAGGGTGAGGGAAGGGTAAGGGTTCGGGTTAGACATAGGTTTAGGGCACGGGTTACGGTACAGGTTAGGCTTAGGGTTAGGGTTAGGTTACGATTTATGGTTAGGATTAAGGTACGGGTTACGGTATGGGTTAGGGTTATGTTAGGGTACTGGTTAGGGTTAGGGTACGGGTTAGGATTAGGGTTAGGGGTGGGTACGGGTTAGGATTAGCGTTAGGGTTAGGGTACTGTTTAGGTTTAGGTTTAGGTTTAGGGTTATGGTACAGGTAAGGGTTAGGTTTAGGGTTAGGGTTAGGTTTAGGGTACGGGTTAGTGTATGGGTTAGGGTTAGGGTTAGTGTACCGCTTAGGGTACGGGTTAGGGTTAGGGTTAGGGTTAGGGTACGGGTTAGGGTTAGGGTTAGGGTTAGGGTCCGGTTTAGGGTTGGGTTAGGGTTAGGGTACGGGTTAGGGTTAGGTTTAGGGTACTTGTTAGGGTTAGGGTTAGGGTTAGGGTAGGGGTTAGGCTTAGGGTTAGGGTTAGGTTTAGGTTATTGTTTAGGGATAAAGTTAGGGTTAGGGTTAGGGTACGTTACTGGTTAGTGTTAGGGCTGCGTACGGGTTAGGGTACTGGTTAGGGTTAGGGTACATGTTAGGGTTAGGGTTAGGGTTAGGGTACGGTTTAGGGTTAGGGTATGGCTTAGGTTTAGGGTGCGGGTACAGGCTAGGTTTAGTATAGGGTTAGGGTTAGGGTTAGGGTTAGGGTTAGGGTACGAGTTAGGTTTAGGGTTAGGGTTAGGGTTTGGTTACGTTTAGGGCTAGGGTTAGGGAACGGGTTACAGTAGAGTGTAGGGTTAGGTTAAGGGTTAGGTTACGGTTAGGGTTAGGGTTAGGTTAAGTGTTAGTGTACGTGTTAGGTTAGGGTTAGGGTTCTGGTTAGGGTTAGGGTTATGGTTAGGGTAAGGGTACTGGTTAGGGTTAGGGTTAGTGTTAGGGTACGGGTCAGGATTAGGTTTAGGGTTATGCTTAGGGTTCTGGTTAGGGTTAGGCTTGGGGTCAGGGTTAGGGTACAGGTTAGTATTAGGTTTAGGGTTCGGGTTTGGTTAGGGTTAGGGTTAGGGTACGGTTTAGTGTTAGGGTTAGGGTTACGGTTAGGGACGGGTTAGTTTAGGTTTAGGATTAGGTACGGGTTAGGTTTAGTGTTATGGTTAGTGTTAGGTTTAGGGTACAGGTTAGGGTACGGGTTAGGGATAGGGTTAGGGTACAGCTTAGGGTATGGTTTAGGGTAGGGTACGGATTAGGGTTAGGGTTAAGGTAGGGTTAGGGTAAGCGTTACGGTTAAGGTTAGGTTATAGGTTAGGGTTAGGGTACCAGTTAGGGTTAGGTTTAGGGTACAGGTTAGCTTTAGAGTTATGGTTAGTGTTAGGGTACTGGTTAGGGTTAGTGTTAGGGTTAGGATACAGGTTAGGGTTCGGGGCAGGGTTAGGGTTAGGGTTAAGTTACGGATTAGCGTTAGGGTGCGGGTTATGTTTAGGGTTAGGGTACAGGTTAGGATTAGGGTTAGGGTAAGGGTACGGGTAAGGGTTAGGGTTAGGTTTATGGTTAGGTTTAGTGTCGGGTTAGGGTTAAGGTTAGGGTTAGGGTCAGGGTACTGCTTAGGGTTAGGGTTAGGGTATGGGTTATGGTTAGATTAAGGGTTAGGGTCAGGGTCTGGGTTAGGGTGAGGGTACGGGTTAGGGTTAGGGTGAGTGTACGGGTCAGGGTTAGTGTTAGGGTTAGCGTTAGGTTACGGGTGAGGGTTAGGGCTGGGTATGGATAAGGGAACGGGTGAGGGTACGGGATAGGGTTAGGGTACGGATTAGTGTTAGGTTTAGGGTTAGGTTACGGGTTAGGGTTATGGTTAGGGTTAGGCTTATGGTACGGGTAAGGGTTAGGGTTAGGTTTAAGGTACTGGTTAGGATTAGGGTTAGGGTACGGGTTAGGGTTAGTGTAAGGGTTAGGGTTAGGGTATGGGTTAGGGTTAGGGTACGGCTTAGGGTTAGGGTGAGGGTATGGGTTAGGTTTCGGGTTAGGGTTAGGGTTATTGTACGGTTTATGGTACGGGTTAGGGTTAGGTTTAGGGAACTGGTTAGGGTTAGGGTAAGGGAACGGATTAGGGTAAGTGGTAGGGTTAGGGTATGGGTTAGGATTATGTTTAGGTTTAGGGTTAGTGTTAGGGTACAGGTTACGTTTAGGTTTAGGATTAGTGTTAGTGTTAGGATACGGGTTAGGGTTAGGATTAGGGGTAGGGTACGGGTTAGGGTTAGGGCTAGTTTAGGGTACTGGTTAGAGTTAGGGTATGGTTTAGGGTACGTTTAGGGTTAGGGTTAGGGTTAGGGTTAGGGTTAGGGACGGGTCAGGGTAAGGGTTAGGTTATGGGTCAGGGTTAGGGTTAGGGTACGGGTTAGGTTTACGATTAGGGTTAGGGTTAGGGTACTGGTTTCGTTGAGGGTTAGAGTAAGGGTACGTGTTAGTGTTAGTGTAGGGTTAGGGTTAGGGTTAGGGTTAGGATAAGTGTACGGGTTAGGGTTAGGGATAGGGTTATGGTATTGGTTAGAGTTAAGGTTAGGGTTAGGGTTAGGTTATAGGTTAGTGTTAGGGTTAGTGTACGGGTTAGGGTTAGGGTGAGTGTACAGGTTAGGAGTAGGGTTAGGGTTAGGTATAGGTTACGGGTTAGGGTTAGGGCTGGGTACGGGTTAGGGTTAGGGTACGGGTTAGGGTACGGGTTAGGGTTAGGGTAGGGGTTTGTGTTAGGGTTAGGGTTAGGGTCGGGTTAGGGTACTGATAAGGGTTAGGTATAGCGTTAGGGTTAAGTTACAGATTAGGGTTAGGGTTAGTTTTAGGGTTTGGGTTAGGGTACGGGTTAGGTTTAGGGTTAGAGTAACGGTGTGGGTTAGGGTTAGGGTTAGGGTTATGGTTAGGGTTAGTGTCGGGTTAGGGTTAAGGTTAGGGTTAGGGTTAGGGAACAGTTTAGGGTTAGGGTTAGGGTACGGTATAGGGTTAGGGTTAGGGTACGGTTTAGGGTTAGGGTTAGGTTTAGGGTTCGGATAAGGGTTAGGGTAGGGTTAGGGATAGAGTTAGGGTTAGGGTTAGGGTTAGAGTTAGGTGTGGGTACGTGTTAAGGTTAGTGTTAGGGTTAGGGTACGGGTTAGGATACGGGTTATGTTTAGGGTTAGGTTTAGGGTACGGGTTAGGGTATGGGTTAGGGTTTGGTTTAAGTTACGGATTAGTGAACGGGTTAGGGTTAGGGTTAGGGAACGGGTTAGGGAATGGGTTAGGGTTAGCGTTAGGGTACGGGTTAGGGTTAGGGTTAGGGTGAGGGTACTGGTTAGGGTTAGGGTTAGGTTTAGGGTACGGATTACGTTTAGGGTTAGGGTCAGGGTAGGGGTTAGGATTAGGGTTAATGTTAGTGTTAGAGTACTGGTTAGGGTTATGTTTAAGGTTAGGGTTAGTGTACGGCATAGGGTACGGGTTAGGGTTAGTGTTAGGGTTAGGATATGGGTTATGGTTAGGGTTAGGTTTAGGGTACTGGTAAGGGTTAGGTTTAGGTTTAGGGTATGGGTTAGCATTAGGGTTAGGGTATGGATTAGGGTTAGCGCACGGTTTAGGTTTAGGATTAGGGTAAGGTTAGGGTACTGGTTTGGTTTAGGGTTATGGTTAGGGTACGGGTTGGTTTAGGGTTAGGGTTAGTTTTGGCTTAGGTTACGGATTAGGGTACAGTTTAGGGTTACGGTTAGTGTGAGAGTTAGTGTTAGGGTACAGGTTAGGCATATGGTTAGGGTTAGGGTTAAGTTTAGGTTACGGGTTAGGGTTAGGTTACGGGTAAGGGTACTGGTTAGGGTTAAGTTTAAGGTTAGGTTTAGGGTGCGGATTAGCATTTGAGTAAGGGTTAGGGTTATTGTACGGGTTAGGATTAGTGATAGGTTTAGGGTTAGGGTTCGGTTACGGGTTAAAGTTAGGTCTGGGTACGGATTAGGGTACGGGTTAGGGTTAGGGTACAGGTTGGGGTTAGGATTAGGGCTAGGTTACTGGTTAGGTTAGGGTTAGGGTTATGGTACTGGTTAGGGTTAGGGTGAGGGTTAGGTTTAGCATGCAGTTTAGGGTTAGGTTTAGGGTTAGGGTTAGGGTTAGGATATGGGTTAGGGTTAAGTTTACGGTGCGGGTTAGGGTTAGGGTATGGTTTAGGGTTTGGGTACTGGTTAGGGATAGGGTTAGGGTTAGGGTACGGATGAGGTTTAGGGTTAGCGTCAGTGTTAGGGTACGGGTTAAGGTTAGGGTTAGAGGAACGGTACAGTTTACGGTACTGGTTAAGGAAAGGGTTAGGGTTAGGTTACGGGTTAGGGTTAGGGTTAGGTTATGGGTTACGGTACGGGTTATTTTTAGGGTTAGGGTACTGGTTAGGGTTTGGTTTAGGGTTAGGTTTAGGGTTAGGATACGTGTTAGGGTTAGGGAACAGGTTAAGGTTGGTTTTAGGTTAAGGAATAGGGTTAGGATACCCGTTAGGGTTAGGGTTAGGGTTAGGGTACTGGTTAGGGTTAGGGTTAGGGTTAGAGTATGGTTAGGTTTAGTGTTAGGGTTAGGGTTAGGGTACTGGTTAGGGTTAGGTTTCGGTTACGGGTTAGGGTTTGGGTTACGGATAGAGTTAGGGTTAAGTTGAGGGTTAGGGTACTGGTTAGGGTTAGGGTTAGGGTTAGGGTTAGGTTTAGGATACGCGTTAGGGTTAGGGTTAGGGTTTGGGGACAGGTTAGGGTTATGGTTAGGGTTCGGGTACTGTTTAGGTTTAGGGTTAGGGTTAGGGTACAGGTTATGGTTATTGTTATGGTGAGGGTTAGGGTTAGGGAACAGTTTAGGTTTAGGTTTAGGTTTAGGTGTAGGGTCAGGTTACTGGATTGGTTGAGGGTTAGGGTTAGGTTTAGGGTACGAGTGAGGGTTAGGGTTAGGGTTAGGGTACGGGTTAGGTTTAGGGTTAGAGGAAGGGTACAGGTTACGGTATTGGTTAAGGTTAGGGTTAGGGTTAGTTTACGGGTTACAGGTTAGGGTTAGGGTTAGGGTTTGGGTTACGGAACGGGTTACGTTTAGGGTTAGGGTACTGGTTAGGGTTTGGTTTAGGGTTAGGGTTCGGATTAGGGTTAGGATTAGGGATAGGGTTAGGTTTAGGGTACTGGTTAGGGTTAGGGTTAGCGTTAGGGTTAGGGTACAGGTTAAGGTTAGGTTGAGGGTTAGGGTTAGGGTACGTGTTAGGTTGAGGGTTACGTGACGGGTTAGGGTTAGACTTAGTGTTAGGGTACTGGTTAGTGTTAGGGTTAAGGTTAGGGTATGGTTAGGTTTAGTGTTAAGGTTAGGGTTACGGTAAAGTTTAGGGTTAAGTTTAGGGTTAGGGTTAGGTTTAGAATATGCGTTAGAGTTAGGGTTAGGAATAGGGGATGAGTTAGGGTTAGGATAGGTTAGGCTACTGGTTAGGTTGAGGCTTAAGGTTAGGGTTAGGGTTAGGTTTAGTGTTAGGGTTAGGGTTAGCGTACTGGTTAGGGTTAGGGTTCGGTTACGGGTTAGGGTTAGGGTTAGGTTTAGAGATAGTGTTAGGGTTAGAGTTAGGGTACTGGTTAGGGTTAGGGTTAGGGTTAGGGTTTGGTTTAGGATTCGGATACGCGTTAGGGTGAGGTTTAGAGTAAGTGGACGGGTTAGGGTTAGGGTTAGGGTTAGAGTACTGGTTAGGTTTACGGTTAGGGTTCGGTTTAGGGTTAGAGTTAGTGTTAGGTGAGGGTATTGGTTAGGGTTAGGGTTAGGTTACGGGTGAGGGTTAGGGTTAGGGTTAGGGTATGGTTAGTTTTAGCTTACGGTTAGGGTTAGGTTTAGGGTACAGATTACGTTTAGGGTTTGGGTTAGGCTAGGGGTTAGGATTAGGGTTAATGTTAGTGTTAGGGTACTGGTTAGGGTTAGGTTTAAGGTTAGGGTTAGTGTACGGCTTAGGGTACAGGTTAGGGTTAGGGTTAGGGTTAGGATATGGGTTAGGGTTAGGGTTAGGGTACTGGTAAGGTTTAGGTTTAGGGTTAGGGTATGGGTTAGCGTTAGGGTTAGGGTACGGGTTAGGGTTAGCGTACGGTTTAGGCTTAGGATTAGGGTTAGGGTTAGGGTACTGGTTGGATTTTGGGTTACGGTTAGGGTACGGGATGGTTTAGGGTTAGGGTTAGTGTTAGGTTTAGGTTACAGGTTAGGGTACGGCTTAGGGTTACGGTTAGTGTGAGAGTTAGGGTTAGGGTTAGGGTTAGGGTTAGGGGTTAGGGTTAGGGTTAGGGTTAGGGTTACTGTTAGGGTTAGGGTTAGTGGTTAGGGTTAGGGTTAGGGTGAGGGTTAGGGTTAGGGGTTAGGGCTAGTGGTTAGGGTTAGGGTTAGGGTTAGGGTACGGTTTAGGTTAAGTGTTAGTGTACGGCTTAGGGTATGGTTGAAGGTTAGGTTTAGGGTATGGGTTAGGGTACGAGTTAGGGTAAGGGTACGGGTTAGTGTTAGTGTTAGGGTACTGGTTAGGGATATGGTTAGGGTACATGTTAGGGTTTGTAAAAGGGTAAGGGTTAGGGTACGGTTTAGGGTTAGGGTAAGGCTTAAGGTTAGGTTTAGGGTACGGGTTAGGTATAGAGTTAGGGTTAGGGTTAGGGGACTGTTTATGGTTAGGGTTAGGGGTCGGTTACGGGTGAGGGTTAGGATTCGGATACGGGTTAGGGTTAGGGTTAGGATTAGGTTTAGGGTACGGGAAATGGTACAGGTTAAGGTAAGGTTTAGGGTACTGGTTAGGGTTAGGGTTAGGGTTAGGGTTAGGGTAGTGGTTAGTTTTAGACTTAGGATACGGGTTAGGTTTAGGGTACGGGTTAGATTTAGGGTGAGTGTACGGGTAAACTGTAGGGTTAGGATTAGGGTTAGGTTACGGGGTATGGTTAGGGCTGGGTACGCGTTAGGGTATGGGTTAGGGTACGGGTTAGGGTTAAGTTTAGGGTTAGGGATAGGGTACGGGTTAGGCTTAGGGTTAGGGTTAGGGTACGGGTTAGGGTTAGGGTTAGGTTATGGGTTAGGGTTAGGGTTAGGGTTAGGGTTAGGTTACTGTTTAAGGATAGGGTTAGGGTTAGGGTTAGGGTACTGGTTTGGTTTAGGGTTAGTGTAAGGTTATGCGTTAGGGTTAGGGTTAGGTTTCGGGTTAGGTTACGGTCAGGGTTAGGGTTAGGATACTGGTTAGGGTTTGGGTTAGGGTTCGGGATAGGGTTACGGTACTGGTTAGGGTTAGGGTTAGGGTTAGGGTAGAGGTTTTTGTTAGGTTTAGAGTTAGGGTTACAGTAGGATACTGGTTAGGGTTAGGGTTAGATTTAGGGTATGGTTGAGGGTTAGAGTTATGGTTAGGGTTCTGGTTAGGGTTAGTGTTAGGGTTCGGGTACGGGTTAGGGTTCGGGTTAGGGTTAGGTTTAGGGTATGCGTTAGGGTTAAGTTTAGGGTTAGGCTTAGTGTACGGGTTAGCAATAGGGTTATGGTTCGGGTTAGGTTTAGTGTACGGGTTAGGGATAGGGTACGGGTAGGGGTTAGGTTTAGGTTAAGTGTCCGGGTTAGGGTTAGGTTAAGGGTTAGGGTACGGGTTAGGGTTAAGGTTAGGGGTACGGTTAAGGTACTGGTTAGGGTTAGGTTACTGGTTAGGGTTATAGTAAGGGTTAGGGTTAGGGTACGGGTTAGGGTTAGGGTACGGATTAGGATTAGGGTGAGTGTACGGGTTCGGGGTTGGGTTAAGGTTAGGTTTAAGATATGGGGTAGGGTTAGGACTGGGTTCGGGTTAGGGTTAGGGTTAGGGTACGGGTTAGGGTTAGGGTACAGGTTAGGGTTAGGGTTAGGGTTAGGTTACGGGTTAGGGTTAGGTTAAGGGTTAGGGGTAGGTTTAGGTTTAGGGTTAGTGTACGGGATTGGATTAGGTTTAGGGTTAGGTAGGGTACTGGTTAGTGTTAGGGTTACGGTACAATTTAGGGTTAGGGTTAGTGTTAGGGTTAGGGTACAGGTTTGGTTTGGGGTTAGGGTCAGGGTACTCGTTAGGGTTAGGGTTAGGGTACGGGTTAGGGATATGTTTAGGTTTAGTGTTTGGGTACTGGTTAGGGTTAGGGTTAGGTTTACGGTAGGGGTTAGGGATAGGGTTATGGTTTGGTTTAGGGACGGGTTAGGGTTAAGGTTAGGGTTAGGTTTAGGGTTAGCGTTAGGGTATGGGTTAGGGTTACGGTGAGGTTACGGGTTAGGGTATGGGTTAGGTTTAGTGTTAGGGTTAGGGTAAGGGTACGGGTTAGCAATAGGGTTAGGGTACGGGTTAGGTTTAGGGTCAGGGTAAGGTAACAGGTAAGGGTTAGGTTTAGGGTTAGGGCATGGGTTAGGGTTAAGGTTTGGGTTAGGTTTAGGGTACTGGTTAGGGTTAGGGTTAGGGTTAGGGTTACGGTTAGGGTTAGGTAACGGGTTAGGGTTAGGTTTAGAGTGCGGGTACTGTTTAGGGTTACACTTAGGATTAGGGTTACGGTTAGGGTACTGGTTTGGGTTAGGTATAGGGTTAGGGTACGGGTTAGGTTTAGGGTTAGGGATAGGGGTAGGTTTATAGTATGGGTTAGTGTTAGGGTTAAGGTTAGGATTAGGGTTATGGTAAGGTTAGGGTTAGAGTTAGGGTTAGCGTTAGGGTTAGAGTTAGGGTTAGTGTTAGGGTTTGGGTTATGGTAGGGTTCGTATAAGGGTTAGGGTAGGGTTAGGGATAGAGTTAGGGTTAGGGTTAGGGTTAGAGTTAGGTGTGGGTACGTGTTAGGGTTAGGGTACGGGTTAGGGTACGGGTTAGGATACGGGTTATGTTTAGGGTTAGGGTTAGGGTACGGGTTAGGGTATGGGTTAGGGTTTGGTTTAAGTTACGGGTTAGTGAACACGTTAGGGTTAGGGTTAGGGAATGGTTTAGGGAATGGGTTAGGGTTAGTGTTAGGGTACGGCTTACGGTTAGGGTTAGGGTGAGGGTGAGGGTACTGGTTAGGGTTAGGGTTAGGTTTAGGGTACGGATTACGTTTAGGGTTAGGGTTAGGCTAGGGGTTAGGATTAGGGTTAATGTTAGTGTTAGGGTAATGGTTAGCGTTAGATTTAAGGTTAGGGTTAGTGTACGGCTTAGGGTACAGGTTAGGGTTAGGGTTAGGGTTAGGATATGGGTTAGGGTTAGGGTTAGGGTACTGGTAAGGGTTAGGTTTAGGGTTAGGGTATGGGTTAGCGTTAGGGTTAGGGTACGGGTTAGGGTTAGCGTACGGTTTAGGGTTAGGATTAGGGTTAGGGTTAGGGTACTGGTTGGATTTTGGGTTACGGTTAGGGTACGGGATGGTTTAGGGTTAGGGTTAGTGTTAGGTTTAGGTTACGGGTTAGGGTACGGCTTAGGGTTACGGTTAGTGTGAGAGTTAGGGTTAGGGTACAGGTTAGGCATATGGTTAGGGTTAGGGTTAAGTTTAGGGTACGGGTTAAGGTTAGGGTTAGGGTACGGTTTCGGGTTAGGGTTAGAGTTAGGGTTAGGGTACTGGTTTGGTTTAGGTTTAGGGTCAGGTTACGGGTTAGGTTTAGTGTTAGGATTAGGGTTAGGTTTAGGGTACGGGTTAGGGTATGGGTTAGGTTTAGGGTTAGCGTACGGCTTAGGGTATGGGTTAGGGTTTGGGTAGGGTACGAGTTAGGGTTAAGGTTTTGGTAAGGATACGGTTTAGGGTTAGGTTTAGGGAACGGGTTAGGTTTAGGGTTAGGGTACTTGTGAGGGTCAGGGTTAGTGTTAGGTTACGGGTTAGTGTTGGTTAGTTTAGGGTTAGGGTTAGGGTTAGGGTAAGGTTACGGGTTAGGGTTAGGGTTAGGGTTAGGGTACGGGTTAGGGTTAAGGTTAGGGTTAGGGTTAGGGTAACGTTTTGGTTTAGGTTTAGGGACGGGTTAGGGTTAGAGTAAGGGTTAGGGGTAGGGTACGGTTTAGGGTTAGAGTACGGGTTAGGGTACGGGTTAGGGTTAGGGTTAGGGCACTGGTTTGGGTTAGGATTAGGTTTAGGGTACGGGTTAGGTTTAGGGTTAGGGTTAGGTTTAGTTTATGTATGGGTTAGTGTTAGTGTTAAGGTTTAGGATTAGGGTTAGGGTTAGGGTTAGGGTTAGAGTTAGGTTGGTGGTTACAGGTTATGGGTTTGGATTAGGGTTAGGATTAGTGTAGGGGTAGGGTAAGGGATAGCGTTTCGGGCAAGGGTTTAGGTGACAGGGTTAGGTATTGGGTTAGGGTAGTAGGGTTAGGGTTAGGAAAGGTAGGGTAATAGGTTAAGTGTTAGGGTTAGGGTACGGGTTAGAATACGGGTTATGGTTAGGTTTAGGGTTAGGGTACGGGTTAGCATATGGGTTAGGTTAAGGTTGAGGGACGGGTTAGGGAATGGGTTAGGGTTCGGGTTAGGGTACGGATTAGGGTCGGGTTATGGTTAGGGTTAGGGTACGGGTTAGGGTTAGGGTGCTGGTTAGGGTTTAGTAAGGGATAGGTTACGGATTAGGGTTAGGATTTGGGTTAGGGTACGGGTTAGGATTAGGGTTAGGTTTAGGGTTAGGATCCTGGTTAGGGTTAGGGTACAGGTTAGGGTTAGGTTTAGGTTTACGGTTAGGGTTAGGGTTTGAATACGGGTTAGGGTTAGGGTTAGAGTTAGGGTACGGGTTAGGCTTAGGTTTAGGGTTTGGGTACTGGTTAGCATTAGGTTTAGGGTTACGGTATGGGTTAGCGTTAGGGTTAGGTTTAGGGTAAGGTTTAGGGTTAGGTTATGGTTTAGGGTTAGGATTAGGGTTAGTGTTAGGGTCCTGGTTTGGTTTAGGTTTAGGGTTAGTGTATGGGTTAGGTTTAAGGTTCGCGTTATGGATAGGTTTAGGTTAAGGGTTAGGGTATGGGTTAGGGTTAGGTTTAGTGGTAGAGTTAGGGTTAGGGTACGGGTTAGACATAGGGTAAGTGTTAGGGTTAGGTTTAGGGTACGGGTTAGGGTTAGGGTACGGGTTAGGGTTAGGGTTAGTGTTAGGGTACGGGTTAGGGTTAAGGTACGGGTTAGGGTTAAGGTTGGGTTAGGATTAGGGTACTGGTTAGGGTTAGGTTTAGGGTACAGTTTAGGGTTAGAGTAAGGGTTAGTGTTAGGGGACGGATTAGGGTTAGGGTACGGGTTAGGGTTAGGGTGAGTGTACGCGTTAGGGTTAGGGTTAGGGTTAGTGTTCGGTTATGGGTTAGGTTTAGGGCTGGGTACGGGTTAGGGTACGGGTTAGGGTACAGGTTAGGGTACAGGTTAGGGTTAGGGTACAGGTACGGGTTAGGGTCAGGGTTAGGTTACGGGTTAGGGTTATGGTTAGGGTTAGGGTAGGGTACTGGTTAGGGGTAGGGTTAGGGTTAGGATTCAGGTTAGGGTTAGGTTTAGGGTTAGGGTTAGGGTTAGGATACGGGTTAGGGTAGGGTTAGGGTTAGGGTTAGGTTACGGGTTAGGATTAGGTTTAGGGTTATGGTACTGGTTAGGGTTAGGATTAGGGTTAGGGAATGGTTTAGGGTTAGGGTTAGGGTACGGGTTAGGGTACGGGGTAGGGTTAGGGTTAGGTTGCGGGTTAGGGTTAGGTTTAGGGTACGGTTTAGGGTTAGGGTTAGGGTTCGGGTTACTGTTAGGGTTAGGGTACTGGTAAGGGTTAGGTTTAGGGTTAGAGTAGGGTTTAGGGTTAGGGTTAGGATTACGTTAGGGTACGGGTTATGGTTAATTTAGGTTTAGGGTTAGGGTGAGGGCTAGGGGAAGCAATCAGAAATCAAGAAGAAAGAAAGAAAAAAAAAGCATAAAACAAAACAAAAACAAAAACAAAAACAAACAAACAAACAAAAAAAAACAAAAATAAAAACAAAAAACACGGGGGAGTATCTTCCGATTCTGTATACTTTAAGTCCCTTGACTTCCCTTGGAACTGGTCCGAGTCGCTGGTCTTCTGGGGGAGGGGCCTGCTGTGCTGATTCTCAGGTGTTAGCACTTGGGGGAGCTGCTCTGCCCCTGCCTGGTGCAGGGCTCAGTGGGGGGTGTTCACCCCGTGAGGCCCCGGGAGGAAGCCACAGTGGCGGGGGCAGCTCTGGGACCCTGGAGTCAGCCCCCGCAGTAGCTCCGGGGCTCTCCGTCTGCAGGGCCTGGGGGCTCCTGGGCGGGGCCACTGATCTGCTCAGTTCCAGGCAGGAGCGTCCTTGCTGTCCTGGGTCCTCCCGGCCTCTGCCTGTCCCTGGGGGAGGCCGGATCCTGGGCTGTGTCCCGGCGCCCTGTGCTCCGGGGCCTGTGCTGTTGGATTTGCGCTCCCGCCCCGCAGCCCCCTCCGCAGAGCTGCCGCCTGAGCCCCTCCGAGCTGTTCCCGGAGCCGCGCTGCCCCCTCCGCGCGGAGCTTCTTCCTCCGCCCGAGCCGCTGCCGCCGAGCTGTTCCCGGAGCCGCGCAGCCCCCTCCGCGGAGCCGCCGCCCGAGCCCCTCCGAGCTGTTCCCGGAGCCCCGCAGCCCCCTCCGCGGAGCCGCCGCCCGAGCCCCCCTGAGCTGCTCCGGGTCCCGCCGAGCGCTGCAGCCCTTAGGGAGCTCGGCGCACTCTCCGGGGCGCAGTTCCTCTGTTACTGTCCCCGGGAGCCTGAGGGCATCCCCGCCTTTCTGGGGTCCTGCTCCAATTCCCCGGGAGGCCTTTCAGCGGGGAAGGTTGGTGCAGCTCCTGCTCCTCCGGGACGGGGCTCTCCTGTCCTGGGGACACTCGTCCCGGCCTCAGCCCGGCTCCTCGCGGGGCCCCTCCCCCTTGGAGGCCTTTTGTGTCTTTATTCTTTTTCCCGTCTTCCTACCTTGAGAGAAGCGCGAACTCTTCTCACTGTAGCGTTCCAGCTGGTCTCTCTTTAAATCTCAGGCCGAATTCGTAGATTTTCAGGATGATTGGATGGTTTTCTAGGTAATTTGTTGAGAACAGGTGACTTGGAGACCCTACTCTGCCGCCATCTTGCCCCTCCTCTCCAGTTTAGGGTTAGGTTTAGTGCACGGGTTAAGTTTAGGTTTAGGGTACGGGTTAGAGTTAGGGTTATGGTACGGGTTAGGGTTAGGGTTCGTGTTAGGGTTAGGGTATGGGTTAGCAATAGGGTTTCGTCTAGGATTAGGTTTAGTGTACAGGTTAGTGTTAAGGTTATGGCACGTGTTAGGTTTAGGGTTAGGGTAAGGGTACTGGTTAAGTTTAAGGTTAGGTTTAGGGTTAGAGTACTGGGTAGGGTTAGGGTTAGGGTAAGGGTTAGGGTTAGAGAAAGGGTTAAGGCACAGGTTAGGGTTAGGGAACTGGTTAGGTTGAGGGTGAGTGTACGGCTTAGGGTTAGGGTGATTGTAAGGGTTAGGGGTAGGGTTAGGGTATGGGTTAGGGTTAGGGTACGCGTTAGGGTATGGGTTTGGTTAAGTTACGGGTTAGGGTTAGATTTAGGGTACGGGTTAGGTTTAGGGTTATGGTTAGGGAACTGATTAGCATTAGGTTTAGGGTACAGGTTAGGGTCGTGTAAGGTTTAGGGTTAGGGTTAGGGTCCTGGTTATGGTTTGGGTTAGGGTACAGGTCAGGGAACGGGATAGGGTACGGGTTAGGGTTAGGGTTAGGGTTAGGGTACTGGTTAGGGATAGGGTTAGGGATAGGGTACGGGTGAGGGTTAGGGTTAGGGTTAGGGTACGTTTAAGTGTTAGGGTTAAGTTTAGGTTACGGATTAGGGTTACAGTTAGGGTACGGGTTACGGTACTGGATAAGGTTAGTGTTAGGGGAAGGTTACGGTTTAGGGTAAGGGATAGGGTACGAGTTACGGTTACAATAAAGGTTAGGGTTAGGTTACGTGTTAGGTTTAGGGTTAGGGTACCGTTTAGGGTTAGGGTTTGGGTTAGGGTACTGGTTTAGGGTGAGGGTTAGGGTTAGGGTACGGGTGAGGGTTAGGGTTAGTCTTAGGGTAAGGGTCCGGGTTAGGGTTAGGGTTAAGGATAGGGTACTGGTTAGGGTTAGGGTTGGGGTTAGGGTTAGGGTTAGGGTTAGTGTTAGGGTACAGGTTAGGTTTAGGTTTAGGGTTAGTGTTAGGGTTAGGATATGCATTAGGGTTAGGGTTAGGGTTAGGGTACGGGTTAGGGTTAGGGTTAGGGGACTGGTTAGGGTTAGGGTTAGGGATAGGTTACGGATTAGGGTTAGGGTAGGGGTTAGGGTTAGGGTTAGGTTACGGGTTAGGGTTTGGGTTAGGGTTATGGTACGGTTTAGGGCTAGGGTTAGGTTTAGGGTTCGGGTTAGGGTACTGGTTTGGATTAGTTTTAGGGTTAGGGTACGGGTTAGGTTTAGGTTTAGAGTTAGGTGTAGGTTAGGGTACAGGTTTGGGTAAGGCTTAGGTTTAGGGATAGTGCACGGCTTAGGGTACGTGTTAGGGTTAGGGTTAGGGTAAGGGTACGGGTTAGAGTTAGGTTAAGGGTATGGGTACGGGTTAGGGTTAGGGTTAGTGTTAGGGTACTGGTTAGGGTTAGAGTTAGGGTACAGGTTAGGGTGCGGGTTAGGGTTAGGTTTAGGGTACAGGTTAGGGTTAGGGTTAGGGTTAGGGTTAGGTTGAGGGTATGGGTTAGGGTTAGGGTTAGTGTTAGGGTTAGGGTTCAGGTTAGGGTATGGTTAGTGTTAGGGTACGGGTTAGGGTTAGGGTTAGGTAAGTGTTAGGGTTTTGGTTAGGGAACGGTTAGGGTTAGGTTACGGGTTAGGGTTAGGGATAGGGTTAGGGTTAGGTTAAGAGTGAGTGTGCGGGTTAGGGGTAGGATTAGGGTTAGGGTTAGGTTACGGGTTAGGTTTAGGGCTGGGTACGGGTTAGGGTACGGGGTAGGGTACGTGTTAGGGTTAGGGTTCGGGTTAGGTTTAGGGTTAGGTTTAGTGTATGGTTTAGGGTTATTGTTAGGGTTAGGGTTAGGGTACGGGTTAGGGTTATGGTTAGGTTAAGGTTACGGTTTAGGGTTAGGTTTAGTGTATGGTTTAGGGTTATTGTTAGGGTTAGGGTTAGGGTACGGGTTAGGGTTATGGTTAGGTTAAGGTTACGGTTTAGGGTTAGATTTAGGGTATGGGTTACAGTACCGGTTAGGGTTAGGGTTGGGTTAGGTAACGGGTTAGGGTTAGGTTTTAGGGTGCAGGTTACGGTACGGGATAGGGTTAGGGTTAGGGTACTGGTTATGATAAGGGTTAGGGTTAGGGTATGGATTAGGGTTAGGGTATCGGTTAGGAATAGGGTTAGGGTTACAGTTAGGGGACTGGTTAGGTTTAGGGTTAAGGTTAGGGTAAGGGTTAGGGTACAGGTTAGGTTTAGGGTAGGTAGTAAACGGGTTAGGGACGGTACTTAGGGTACGGGTTAGGGTCAGGGTTAGGGTACGTTAGAGGGTACGGGTAGGGTATGGTTAGGGGTAGGGTTAGGTTAGGTTAGGGTAGGTTCGGTATAGGGTTAGGTTACGGTTAAGGGTTAGGTTTAGGGTACGGTTAAGGGTTAGGGTTAGGTTTAGGGTAGTGGTTAGGTTTAGGTTAGGGTATAGGGTTAGGGAACGGGTTATGGTTAGGGGACGGCTTAGTGTTAGCGTGAGTGTACAGGTTAGGTTTAGTGTTAGGGTTTGGGTTAGAGTACAGGTTAGGGTTAGGGTTAGGGTACGGGTTAGGTTAGGGTACTGGTAGGGTTAGGGTTAGGGTTAGGTTACGGGTTAGGGTTAGTGTTAGGTTTAGGTTGGTATGAGTTAGGTTTAGGGTTAGGGTTAGGTTACGGGTTAGGGTTAGGGTTAGTGAACGGGTTACGGTACAGGTTAGGGATTGGGTTAGGTTTAGGTTACGGATTAAGGTTAGGGTTAGGTTACGGGATACGGTACGGGTAGGGTTAGGGTTATGGTACTGGTTAAGGTTAGGGTTAGAGTTAGGTTTGGGTACGGGTTAGGGTTAGGGTATGGGTTAGGGTTAGGTTTAGGGTTAGGGTTAGGGTACTGGTTAGGGTGAGGGCTAGGGTACAGGTTAGGCTTAGGGTAGGGTTATCTTTAGGGTTAGGATGCGGGTTACGTTTAGGGTTAGCCATAGTGTTAGGGTACGGGTTAGGGTACGGGTTAGGGTTAGGGTACTGGTTAGGGTTATGGTTAGGGTTAGGGTACGGGTTAGGTTTAGGGTAGGTTTAGGGATAGGGTACGGATTAGGGTTAGGGTTAGGTTACGGGTCAGGGTTAGGGTTAGGGTACGGTAGAGGGTTAGGGTTAGTGTTAGGGTAAGGGGACTGGTTTGGTTTAGTGTTAGGGTTATGGTACTGGTTAGTTTTAGGGCTAGGTTTAGAGTTAGGTTTAGGGTACGGGTAAGGGTACGGGTTATGGTTAGGGTTAGTGTTCCGCTAGGGTAAGTGTAAGGGTTAGGGATAGGGTATGGGTTAGGGTTAGGGTTAGGGTTAGGGTTAGGGTAAGGGTAGGGGTTAGGGTTGGGTTAGGGTACGGGTTAGGGTACAGGGTTAGGGTTAGGGTACGGGATAGGGTACGGGTTAGGGTTAGGGTTAGTGTACGTGTTACTGTACGGGTTAGGGTTAGGGTTAGGGTACTGGTTAGGGTTAGGATTAGTGTTAGGGTCCGGTTTCGGGTTATGGTTAGTGTCAGGGATAGGTTTGGGTACTGATTAGGGTTAGGGTATGGGTTAGGTTAGGTTTAAGGTTAGGGTTAGGGTTTGGTACGTTTTAGGGTTAGGGTTAGAGTTTGGGTAGGGTTAGGGTACGGGTTAGGGTTAGGGTTAGGGTACTGTTTAGGGTCAGGGTAGGGTTCTGGTTAGGGTACTGGTTAGGGTTATGGTTAGTATTAGGGTACGGTTTAGGGTTAGGGTTAGGGTGTAGGGTGAGGGTTAGGGTTAGAGTTAGGTTTGGTTACGGGTTAGGGTTAGGGTATGGGTTAGGGTTAGGTTTAGGGTTAGGGTTAGGGTACTGGTTTGGTTTAGGGTTAGGGTTAGGGTTAGGTTAGGGTACGGGTTAGGGTACGGGTTAGGTTTAGGGTTTGTGTACAGCTTAGGGGACGGGTTAGGGTTAGGTTTAGGGTACGGGTTAGGTTTAGTGTTAGTGTAAGGGTACGGGTTAGAGTCAAGGGTAGGGGACGCGTTAGGGTTAGGGTTAATGTTAGGGCACTGGTTAGGGTTACGGTCAGTGTTATGGTAGGGTTTAGGGTTAGGGTTAGGGTTAGGTTTAGGGTACGGGTTAGGGTTAGGGTTCAGGTTAGGTGACGGGTTAGGGTTAGGGTAGGGGTACGGTTTAGGTTTGGGGTTAGGGTTAGGGTTAGGGTAGGGGTTAGTGTTAGGGTAGGGTATGGGTTAGGGTTAGGGTTAGGTTTAGGGTTAGGAAACGGGTTAGGGTATGGGTTAGGGTACGGGTTAGGGTTTGGTTGAGGTTACGGGTTAGGCGTAGTGTTAGGGTTAGGGTTAGGTTTACAGGTTAGGGTTAGGGTAGTGTAAGATTTAGTGTTTGGGTAGGGTACTGGTACACGTTAGTGGTAGGGTTAGGGTTAGGATTAGGGTACGGTTAGTGTTAGGGATAGGTTAGGGTTAGGGTATTGGTTAGAGTTAGGGTTAGGGTTAGGGTACGTGTTAGGGTTAGAGTTACGGTTAGGTTTAGGTTTTGGGTACGGGTTAGGTTTAGTGTATAGGTTAGGGTTAAGGATAGGGATAGTGTGTTGGTTAGAGTTAGGGTTAGCCTTAGGTTTAGTGTACTGGTTAGAGTCAGGGTTAGGGTATGGGTTAGGGTTAGGTTTAGGGTTAGGGTTTGGTTACGGGTTAGGGTTAGGGTTAGGGTTAGGGTACGGTATAGTGTTAGGGTTAGTGTTAGGGTTAGGGTACTGGTTTGGTTTAGGGTTAGGGTTATGGTACGGGTTAGGTTTAGGGTTAGGTTTAGAGTTAGGTTTAGGGTACGGGATAGGGTACGGGTTAGGTGAGGGTTAGTGTACGGCTTAGGGTACGGGTTACGGATAGGGTACGGGTTAGGGTTAGGGTTCGGTTATGGGTTAGGGCACGGGTTAGGTTTAGGATAAGGTTAGGGTTACGGGTAGGGATAGTGTGTTGGTTAGGGTTAGGGTTAGGGTTAGGTTTAGTGTATTGGTTAGGGTCAGGATTAGTGTTAGGGTATGGGTCAGGGTTAGGGTTAGGGTTAGGGTTGGGTTACGGGTTAGGGTCAGGGTTAGGTTTAGGTTACTGGTTAGGGTTAGGGTTAGGGAACGGGTTGGGCTTAGGGTTAGGTTTACGTTACCGGTTAAGGATAGGTTTAGGGTACAGGTTAGGGTAAGGGTAGGGATAGGTTTAGGTTAAGGATCCGGCTTAGTGTTAAGTTTAGTTTACGGGTTAGGGTTATGGTTAGGGTTAGGGTTAGGGTACGTGTTAGGGTACGGGTTAGGGTTAGGGTTAGTGTACGACTTAGTGTACAGGTTAGGGTTAGGGTTAGGGTACGGGTGTGTTTTAGTGTTAGGGTAAGGGTACGGGTTAGGGTTAGGGTTAGGGTTAGGGTTAGGGTACAGGTTAGGGTTTGGGTTAGTGTTATGGTACGTGTTAGGGATACGGTTAGGGTACGGTTTAGGGTACGGACTAGGGTTAGTGTTAGGTTTAGGTTTAGGGTACGGGTTAGCAGTAGGGTTAGGGTTAGGGTTAGATTTAGGGTAAGGGTTAGGGTTAGGGTTAGGGTACGGGTTATGGTTAGAGGAAGGTTTAGGGTTTGGGTACAGGTTAGGGTTAGGGTACGGGTTAGGGTTAGGGTGAGTGTTTGGTTTAGGGTTAGGGTTAGGGTTAGGTTACAGGTTAGGTTTAGTGCTGGGCACGGCTTAGGGGACGGGTTAGGGTACAGGTTAGGGTTAGGGTAAGGGTTAGGGTACCGGATAGGGTTAGGATATGGCTAGGGTTAGGGTGAGGGTACGGGTTAGGTTTATTGTTAGGTTTAGGTTTTGGGTTAGGGTTAGGTTACGGGTTAGGGTTAGGTTTAGGGTTAGGTTTAGTGTTACTGTACGTATTACGGTAAGGGTTAGGATACTGGTTAGGGTTAGGGTTAGGTTAGGGTTTGGGTTAGGGTTAGGGTTAGGGTACTGGTTAGGATTAGGTTTAGGTTTAGGGTTAGGGTTTTGGTTAAGGTTAGGCGTAGGGATAGGGTTAGGGTACAGGTTAGGGTTAGGTTTATTGTTCGGGATAGGGTTTGGATACTGGTTAGGGGCAGGGTTAGGGTTAGGGTACGGGTTAGGGTTAGGGTTCTGGTTAGGTTTAGGGTACGGGTTAGGGTTAGGTTTAGGGTTAGGGTTAGGGTTTGGGTTAGGGTTAGGGTTAGGTTACGGGTTATGGTTAGGTTTAGGCTTAGGGTTAGGGTACGTTTAGGGTAAGGGTTAGGGTTAGGGTTAGGGTACTGGTTTGGTTTAGGGTTAGGGTTAGGTACGGGTTAGGTGTAGTGTTAGGTTTAGGGTTAGGTTTAGGGTACGGGTTAGGGTACGAGTTAGGATTAGGTTAGTGTACGGCTTAGGGTCCGGTTTAGTGTTAGGTTTAGGGTACGGTTTAGGGATAGGGTATGGGTTAGGGTTAGGTTTAAGGTTAGGGTTAAGGTTAGGGGTAGGATTAGGGTACGGGTACGGGTTAGTGTTAGAGTTAGGGTTAGGGTACGAGTAAGGGTTAGGGTTAGCATTACGGTAAAGTTTAGGTTATGGGTTAGGGTTAGGGTATGGGTACGGCTGAGGGTTAGTGTTAGGGTTAGAGTACCGGTTAGGGTTAGGGTTAGGGTACAGGTTAGGTTTAGAGTTAGGGTTAGTTTTAGGGTACTGGTTAGGGTTAGTGTTAGGGTTTGGATACAGGTTAGGTTTAGGGTTAGGGTTAGGATAAGGTTTAAGGTTAGGGTAGGGATTGGGTTAGGATTAGTGTACGGGTCAGGATTAGGGTTAGGGTTATGGTACGGCTTAGGGTAAGGGTACGGGTTAGGGTTAGGATACGGATTTGGGTTAGGGTTAGGGTAAGTCTATGGGTTAGGGTTAGTGTTAGGGTATGGGGTAGGGTTAGGGTACTGGTTAGGGTTAGGGTACTGGTTAGGGTTAGTGTTAGGATAGGGTAGGGGTTAGGGTTAGGGTTTAGGGTTAGCTTTAGTGTACGGGTTAGGGGTAGGGTAGGATTAGGTTTAGATTATGGGTTAGGATTAGGGCTGGGTATGTGTTAGGATACGGGTTAGGGTACGGGTTAGGGTTAGGTTACGGGTTAGGTTTATTGTTATGGTTAGGGTATGGGTTAGGGTTAGGTTTAGGGTTAGGGTTAGGGTACGGGTTAGGGTTACTGTAAAGTTTAGTGTTAGGGTACGGGTTATGGTTAGGGTACGGCATAGGGTAAGGGTGAGGTTACGGGTTAGGTTTAGGGTTAGGTTTAGGGTTAGGGTACGGGTTAGGTTTAGGGTTAGGACACGGGTTAGGGAACGGGTTAGTATTAGGTTTAGGGTACTGGTTAGGGTTAGGGTTAGGGTTAGGGTACGGGTGAGGTTTAGGGTTAGCGTTATGGTTAGGGTTTGGGTTAGGGTTAAGGTTAGGTTTAGGGTACGGGTTAGGTTTAGCTTTAGGGTCTGTGTTAGGGTTAGGATTAGGTTAACGGTTGTGGTTAGTGTTAGGGTATGGGTTATGGTACGAGTTAGGGTCAGGTTTAGGGTTGTGGTTAGGGTTAGGGTTAGGGTTAGGGTACGGATTAGGGTTAGGGTTAGGGTTAGGGTTAGGGTACTGGTTTGGGGTAGGGTTAGGGTTAGGATACAGACTAGGGTTAAGTTTAGGGTTAGGGTTAGGGTTAGAATACGGGTTAGGTTTAGGGTTAGGTGAGGGTAAGGGTTAGGGTTAGGTTAGTGTAGGGTTAGGGTTAGGTACTGGTTTGTTTTAGGGTGAGGATAAGGGTACGCATTAGGTTTAGTGTTAGGGTGTGGGTTTGGGTTAGGGTTAGGGTTAGTGTTAGGGTACTGGTTAGGGTTAGTGTTAGGGTAGGAGTTAGGGTTAGGGTTAGGGGTAGGTTTAGGGTACGGGTTAGTGTTCGGGTTATGGTTAGGTTCAGGTTTAGGGTGAGGGTTAGGTTTAGGGTCAGAGGACGAGTTAGGGTTAGTGTTAGTGTTAGGGTTAGGGTACTGTTTAGGGTTAGGTGTAGGGTAAGGGTTACGGTTTAGGGTTAAGTTTAGGGTTAGGGTTACGGTACCGGTTAGCGTTAGGGTTAGGGTTAGGTTACGGGTTAGGGTTAGGGTTAGGGTCGGTTTAGGGTTAGGGTTAGGTTACAGGTTAGGTTTAGGGTTAAGGTTAGGGTTAGGGTACTGGTTAGGTTGAGGGTGTGGGTTAGGGTACGGGTTAGGGTAGGGTTGTTTTAGAGTTTGGGTTAGGGTTAGGTTTAGGGTTAGGGTACTGGTTAGGGTTAGAGTTAGGGTTAGGGTTAGGGTACAGGTTAGGGTTAGGTTTAGGGTTAGGTTTAGGGTTAGGGTTTCGGTACGGGTTAGCGTTAGGGTTAGGGTAATGGTACGGGTTAGAGTTAGGGTTAGGGTATGGGCTACTGTACGTGTTAGGGGACTGATTAGTGTTAGGGTTAGTGTTAGGGTTAAGTTATGTATTAGGGTTAGGTTTCGGGTTCGGGTTCGGTTTAGGTTCAAGGTTAGGGTATGGGTTGGGGTTAGGGTTAGGCGTTGGGTACTGTTTAGGTTTAGTGTTGGGGTTAGTGTATGGGTTAGTGTTAGTGTTAGGCTTAGGGTTAGGGTTAAGTTTAGGGTACGGATTAGGGTTAGGGTTAGGGTTAGGGTAGGGTACGGTTAAGGGTTAGGGTTAGGGTAAGTGTTAGTGTACTGGTTTCGTTTAGGGTTAGGGTTAGGGTACGGTTAGGTTTAGTGTACGGGTTAGGGTTAGGGTTAGGGTACGGGTAAGTTTTAAGGTTAGTGTACAGCTTAGGGTACGGGATAGGGTTAGGGTTCGGGTACGGATTAGGGTCAGGGTTCGTGTAAGGGTACGCATTAGGGTTAGGGTTAGATCACGGGTTAGGGTTAGGGTTAGGGTTAGGTTAGGGTACTGGTTAGGGTTAGGGTTAGGGGAGGGGTTACGGTGAGGATTAGGTTTAGGTTTAGGGTACGGGTTAGGGTTAAGGTTAGGGTTAGTGTTAGGGTTAGGTTTAGCGTAAGGGTACAGGGTAGGGTTATGGTTAGGGTATGGGTAGGGTACGGGTTAGGGTTAGTTTTAGAGTTCGGGTTAGGGTACTTGTTAGCAATAGGGTTAGGATTAGGGTTAGGTTTAGTGTACGGGTTAGGGTTAGGGTACGGGTTAGGGTTAGGTTTAGGATAAGGGTACTGGTTAGGGTTAGGGTTAGGGTTAGGGTACGGGTTTGGGTTAAGGTTAGGGTTAGGGTTAAGTTCATGGTTAGTGTTAGGTTTAGGGTACGGGTTAGGGTTAGAGTAAGTGTTAGGGTTAGGGTACGGGTTAGGGATAGGGTACGGGTTAGGGTTAGGTTGAGTGTATGTATTCGGGGTAGGGTTAGGGTTAGATTACGGGTTAAGGTTAGGGCTGGGTATGCGTTAGGGTACGGGTTAGAGTACGGGTTAGGGTTAATGTACCGGTTAGGTTTAGGGTTATGGTTAGGGTACGGGATAGGGTTTGTGTTAGGGTTAGGGTTAGGGTACGGGTTAGGGTGAGTGTTAGGGTTACAGTACGGGTTACCGTACGGTATAAGGTACGGGTTAGTGTAAGGATTAGGGTTAGGGTTAGGGTATGGGTTATGGTTAGGTTTAGAGTTAGGATTTGGGTAATGGTTAGGGTTAGGGTACGGGTTAGGGTTAGGGTTAGGTTTTGGGTAGGGGTTAGTGTACGGATTAGGGTTAGATTTAGGGTTAGGGTTACGTTACATTTTAGGGTAGGGTTCGGGTTAGCGTACGGTTTAGGTTTAGGGTTAGGGTACGGGTTGGGTTTATGTTACGGGTTAGGGTTAGGGTATGGGTTAGGGTTAGTGTTAGGGTTAGGATTTGGGTAGGGGTTAGTGTACAGATTAGGGTTAGAGTTAGGGTTAGGGTTAAGTTACGGTTTAGGGTAGGGTACGGTTTAGCGTACGGTTGAGGGTTATGGTTAGGTCACGTGTTGGGTTTAGGTTTAGGGTTAGGGTTAGGGTATGGTTTAGGGTTAGTGTTCGGGTTAGAGTTAGGGTACTGGTTTGGGGTTGGTTTAGGGTTAGAGTTAGGACACGGGTTAGGTTTAGTGTACTGATTACAGTTAGGTTACGGGTTAGGGTGTGGGTTAGGTTTAGGGTACGAGTTAGGGTTAGGGTACGGGTTAGGGTAATGGTACGGATTAGGGTTAGGGTTAGGGTACGGGTTAGGGGTAGTGTTAAGTTACGGATTAGGGTTAGGATAAGGGTTAGGGTTAGGGTTAGGGTATGGTATAGTTTTAGGGTTAGGGAGGGTACGGGTTAGGGTTAGAGTTAGGGTACGTTTAGTGTTAGGGTTAGGAGTAGGGTACGGGATAGGGTTAGGGTTAGGGTTAGGGTACGGGTTAGGGTTATGGTTAGGGTACGTGGTATGGTACGGGTTAGTGTTAGGGTTAGGGTTAGGGTATTGGTTAGGGCTAGGGTTAGGTTTAGGGTACAGGTTAGGGTTAGGGTTAGGTTTAGGGTACAGGTTAGGATTAGGGTCAGGTTTAGGGTACGGGTTAGTGTTAGGGTTAGGGTATGGTTTAGGGTCAGGGCGAGGCGAAGTGTTAGGGTATGGGTTAGGGTATGGGAACGCTTAGGTTTAGGGTTGGGGTACGGGTACGGTTTAGGGTTAGGGAACGTGTTAGGGTTAGGGTTAGGGTTAGAGTTAGGTTTATATTTAGGGTTACGGTTAGGATTAGGATATGATTTAGGATAAGAGTTAGGTTTCGGATTAGGGTTAGGGTTAGTGTTAGGGTTAGGGTGCAGGTTAGGTTTAGTGTTAGGTTTAGGGTTAGGGTTAGGGTCCGGGTTAGGGTACGGTTTAGGGCCAAGGTACGGGTTAGTGTACGGGATAGGTTTAGGGTTAGGGTATGGGTTGGGGTTAGGGAGAGTGACAGTGTTAGGGTATGGGTTAGAGGTAGGGTTAGGTTTAGGGTACTGGTTAGGGTTAGAGTTAGGGTTAGGGTAAGGGTTAGGGTTAGGGTTAGGGTTAGGTTTAGTGTTATGGTACGGGTTAGCTTTAAGTTAGAGTTAGGTTTAGGGTTAGGATTAGGGGACTGGTTAGGGTTACGGTTAGGGTTAGGGTACGGGTTAGGGTTAGGGTTAGGGTAGGGTACGGTTTAGGGTTAGGGTTAGGCTTAGGTATAGGATATGGGTTAGGTGTAGGATTAGGGTTAGGGTACGGGTTAGGGTTAGAGTTAGGGTTAGGAGTAGGGTATGGTTTGGGGTTCTGGTTAGGTACACGTTTGGGTTAAGGTTAGGGTTAGGATATGGGTACAGATTAGGGTTGGGTTTAGGGTTATGGTACGGGTTAGGGTATGGGTTAGGGTACGGGTTAGGGTACTGGTTAGGATATGGGTTAGGGTTTAGGGTTAGGGTTATGGAAAGGTTAGTGTTAGGGTTAGGGTACGGGTTAGGGTTAGGGTACTGGTTAGGTTTAGGGTTAGGGTTAGGGTAGGTCTTAGGGATAGGTTTAGGTTTAGGGTTAGGGTGCTGGTTAGCGTAGGGGTTAGGGTTAGGGTAAATGTTAGTGTTAGGGTTAGGGTACGGGTTAGGGTACGGGAACGGATTAGGGTTAGGTTTAGGGTAAGGGTTAGGGTACGGGTTAGGGTACGGCTTAGGGTTAGGTTACGGGTTAGGGTTAGGGTTAGCGTTAGGGTACGGGTTAGGCTAGGGTTAAGGTACTGGTTAGGGTTAGGGTAAGGGTACGGGTTAGGCTAGGGTTAAGGTACTGGTTAGAGTTAGGGTAAGGGTACGGGTTAGGATTAGTGTAAGGGTTAGTGTTAGGGTACGGGTTAGGGTTATCGGACGGCATAGGGTTAGGGTGAGTGTACTGGTAGGTTTATTGTTATGGTTAGGGTTAGGGTATGGGTTGGGGTTAGATTTAGGGTACGGGTTAGGGTATGGGTTAGGGTTAGGTTTAGGGTACTGGTTAGAAGCAGGGTTAGGGTTAGGGTACGGGTTAGGGTTAGTGTTAGGGTTAGATTTAGGCTAAGGGTTAGGATTAGGTTTAAGGTTCGGTTACAGGTAGGGTTAGGGTAAGGGCACGGGTTACGGTACGGGTAGTGTTAGGGTTAGCGTATGGGTTAGGGTTAGGGTTAGGGTTAGTGTACTGGTAATGACTAGGATTAGGGTTAGGGTTAGGGAACTGCTTAGGGTTAGGTTTAGGGTTAGGATACGGGTTAGGGTACCGGTTATGGTTAGGTTTAGTGTACGGCTAGGGAAGGGGTTAGGTTTAGGGATAGGGTACGGGTAGGGTTAGGGTTAGGGTTAGGGTACGGGTTACGGTAAGCGTTGGGGTTAGGTTTAGGGTACTGGTTAGGTTTAGGGTTAGGGTTAGTTTACAGGTTCGGGTTAGGGTTAGGGTACCGGTTAGGTTTAGGGTTAGGGTTTAGGATAGGTTACGGGATAGGGATAGGGTAGGGCACGGTTTAGGGTTAGGGTTAGGGTTAGGGTTAGGATATGGGTTAGGTTATGGGTTATGATACGTTTTAGGGTACGGGTTAGGGTTAGGGTTATGGTTTGGGTTAGGGTACGGGTTAGGCGTAGTGTAAGGTTTAGGGTTAGGGTACGGATTAGTGTTAGGGTTAGGTTAAGGTTTAGTGTTAGGGTTAGGGTACTGGTACGGGTTAGGGTTAGTGTTAGGGTTAGGATAAGGGTACGGGTTAGGGTTACGGTTTGGTTAGGGTTAGGGAAATGTTTAGGGTTAGGGTTAGGTTTAGGGTACGTGTTAGGGTTAGTGTTAGGGTTAGGGTTATGGTTAGGGTTAGGTATAAGGTTAGGGTACGGGTTAGGTTAAGGGTACAGTAAGGGTTAGGTATAGGGATAGGGTATTGGTTAGGGTTAGGGTTATTGTTAGGTTTAGAGTACTGGTTAGGGTCAGCGTTAGTGTTAGGGAATGGGTCAGGTTTAGGGTTACGGTCAGGGTTGCCGTAGGGGTTAGGGTTAAGGTTAGGTTTAGGTTACAGGCTAGGGTTAGAGTTAGGGTACGGGGTAGGCTTTCAGTTAGGATTAGGGAACCGGTTAGGGTTAGGTTTAGGGTACGGGTGAGGGTTAGAGTTAGGGTTAGGATTTGGGAATTGGTTAGGATTAGTGTTAGTGTTAAGATACAGGTTAGGGTTAGGGTTATGGTACGGGTTAGGTTTAGGGTGAGGGTTAGGGTTAGGATTAGGCTACTGGTTAGGATTAAGTTTAGGTTATGGTACAGGTTAGGGTACGGGTTAGGGTTCTGGTTAGGGTATGGGTTATGGTTTAGGGTTAGCGTTAGGGAAAGTGTTAAGGTTAGGGTTAAGGTTAGGTTAGGGTTAGGGTTAAGGTACGGGTTAGGGTTAGGATTAGGGTTAGGTTTAGTGTACGGTTTAGGGATAGAGTACGGGTTAGGGTACGGGTTAGGGTTAGGGTTAGGATTAGTGTACGGCTACGGGTTAGGGTTAGAGTTAGGGTTAGCATTATGGTAAGGGTTATGTTATGGGTTAGGGTTAGAGTTAGGGTACGGCTTAGGGTTAGGGTTAGTGTTAGGGTACGGTTTAGAGTTAGGGTTAGGGTTAGGGTTAGGTTTAGAGTTCGGGTTAGGGTTAGGGTACAGGTTAGGGTTATTGTTAGGGTTAGAAATCAGGTTAGGTTTAGGGTTATAGTTAGGGTACGGGTTAGGGTTAGGGTGAGGGTAGGGTTACGATTAGGGTTCGGGTTACGATTAGGGTGAGGGTTATGTTACGGCTTAGGGTACGGGATAGGGTGAGGGTTAGGGTACGGTTTAGGGTTATGGTTAGGGTACTGTTCGGGTTAGGGTTAGGGTTGGGTTTAGGTTTAGGGTACGGTTTAGGTTTAGTGTTAGGTTAGGGTTAGGGTACTGGATAGGGTTAGGGATAGGGTTTGGGTATGTGTTAGGGTTAGGGTGAGGGTTAGGTTTAGGGTTTGGGTACGGGTTAGGTTTAGGGTGCAGTTTAGGGTTAGCGATAGGGATTGGGTACGGGTTAGGGTTGGGGTTAGGGTACGGGTTACGGTACGGGTTAGAGTTAGGGTTAGGGTACTGGTTCAGGATAGGGTTAGGGTTAGGGTACGGGTTAGGGTTACGGTGAGGGTTTGGGGACGGGTTAGGTTTATGGTTAGGGTTAGGGTTAGGGTTAGGGTTAGGGGAAACGTTAGGGTTAGGTTTAGGATTAGGTTTAGGGTTAGGATACGGGTTAGGGTTAGGGTTAGGGTGAGTGTTAGGGTTTGGATTAGGGTAAGGGTTAGGATTAGGGTTAGGTTTATGGTACGGGTTAGGGTACAGGTTAGGGTACTGGTTAGGGTACTAGTTAGAGTTTAGTGTTAGGGTTAGGGAAAATGTTACATTTAGGGTTAGGGTTAGGGTAAGGGTTAGCGTTAACTTTAGGGTTAGGGTTACGGTACGGCTTAGGTTTAGGGATAGGGTAAGGGGTAGGGAACGGTTTAGGGATAGGGTACAGGTTAGTGTTACGTTTAGGGTTAGGGTTAGGGTACGGGTAAGGGTTAGGTTTAGCATTACGGTAAGGGTTAGGGTTAGGTTTAGGGTTACTGTTAGGTTTACATTTCGGCTTAGGGTTAAGGTTAGGATTAGTGTTAGGGTTAGGGTACGGGTAAGGGTTACGGTTAGGGTACGGGTAAGGGTATGGGTTATGGTTAGTGTTAGGGTTAGGGTTAGGGTACAGTTAGCAATAGGGTTAGTGTTAAGGTTAGGGTTAGGTTTAGGGTATGATTTAGGGTTAGGGTTAGGGTAAGGTTATGGGTTAGGGTTAGGGTTAGTGTAAATTTATGGTTTAGGGTTAGGGTTTGGGTTTGGGTACGGGTTAGGGCTAGGGTTAGGATACCGCTTAGGGTTAGGGTTAGGTTACGGGTTAGGGTTAGAGTAAGGGTTATGTTTAGGGTACGGGTTTGGGTAGGAGTTAGGGTTAGGGTTAGGGTACTGGTTTGGGTTAGGATTAGGTTTAGGGTATGGGTTAGGTTTAGGGCTAGGGTAAGGGTTAGGTTTATGTATGGGTTAGTGTTAGGGTTAAGGTTAGGATTAGGGTAAGGGTAGGTTTCGGGTTAGAATTAGGGTTAGGGTTAGGGTTAGAGTTAGGGTGTGGTTACGGGTTAGGATTTGGGTTAGGGTTAGGGTTGGGTATGGGTAAGGGTTAGGGTTAGCTTTACGGTAAGTGTTAGGGTACGGTTTAGGGTTAGGGTTAGGGTATGGCTTAGTGTTAGGGTTAGTATTAGGATTAGGGTACGGGTTATGGTACGGGTTAGGCATAGAGTTAGGGTTTGGGTTAGGGTACGGGTAAGGTTTAGGGTTAGGGTACGGGTACGGGTTAGGTTTAGGGTTAGGGTAAGGGTTTCTGGTTAGGGTTAAGATTAGGTGTAGGGTACGCATTAGGGTTAGGTTTAGAGTTAGGGTACTGGTTAGGGTTAGGGTTAGGGTATTGGTTTGTGTTAGGATTAGGGTTAGGGTAGGGTTAAGGTTAGAGTTAATGTTAGGGTTAGGGTAAGAGTTAGGGTTAGAATTAGGTTTGGGTTAGGGTTAGGATTAGGCTTAGGGTGGGTAAGGATTAGAGTTACGGTTAGGGTTAGGGTTAGAGTTAGGGTGTGGGTAGGGGTTAGGGTTAGGGTTGGGGTTAGGGTTAAGGTTAGGGTTAGGGTACAGGTTAGGATACGGGTTATGGTTACGGTTAGGGTTAGGGTACGGGTTAGGGTTAGGGCTAGGGTTAGGGTACGGGATAGGATTAGGGTTAGGGTTAGGTTTAGGGTACTGGTTAGGGTTAGGGTTAGGGTTAGGCCACATGTTAGGGTTAGTGTTAGGGTTAGGGTTAGGTTTAGGATACGGGTTAGGGTTAGGATTAGGGTTAGGATATGGTTAGGGTTCGGGTTAGGGTTAGGGTTAAGTTTAGGGTACGGGTTATGGTTAAGGATAGGGTTAGGGTTAGGGTACTTGTTAGTGTAGGTTTAGGGTACGGGTTAGAGTAGGAGTAAGGGTTAGGGCTAGGGTACGGGTTAGGGTTAGGTTACAGGTAGTGTACGGGTTAGGGTTAGGGTTACGGTACTGGTTAGGGTTATGGTTAAGGTTAGAGTTAGGGATAGGTTACAGGTTAGTGTTAGGGTTAGGGTTAGGGTACAGGTTAGGGTTAGAGTAAGGGTTAGGGTCAGGGTGTGGGTTAGGGTTAGGTTATGGGTTAGGGTTAGGGTTAGGGTTAGGGTACTGGTTAGGGTTAGGGTTAGGTTACGCGTTAGGGTTAGGGTTAGGGTCCGGGTTAGGGTTAGGGTTAGGGTTAGGGTACGGTTTACGGTACAGGTTAGGGTTAGGTTAGTGTTAGGGTACGTGTTAGGGTTAGGTTTAGGGTACGGGTTACGGGACGGTTTAGGGTTAGGGTTAGGGTACTGTTTAGGGTTAAAGTTAGGGTTAGGGTACGGGTTAGGGTACGGGTTAGGTTTAGGGTTCGGGTACTGGTTAGGGTTGGGGTTAGGGTTAGGGTACGGTTTGAGGTATGGGTTACGGTTAGGGTTAGGTTTAGGGTACGGTTTAGGGTAAGGGTTAGGGTACTGGTTCGATTTAGGGTTAGGTTTTGGGTACGGGTAAGGTTTAGGGTTAGGGTTAGGGTTAGGTTAGGGTATAGGTTAGGGCATGGTGGAGGGTTAGGGTTAGTGTACGGCTTAGGGTACGGTTTAGGGTTAGGGTTAGGGTATGGATTAGGTTTAGGGTACTGGTTAGGGTTGGGGTTAGGGTAGGGGTTAGGGTTAGGGTTTAGGTTTAGGGTACGGGTAAGGTTTAAGGTTAGGGTTAAGGTTAGTGTTAGGGTTTAGGTACGGGTAAGGGTTATGTTTAGGGTACGGATTAGGTTAAGGGTTAGGGTTAGTGTTAGGGTTATGTTTAGGGTACGGGTTAGCAATAGGGTTAGGGTTAGGGATTGGGTTCGGTTTAGGGTACTGGGTGGGTTTGGTTACGTTTAGGGTACGGGTTAGGGTTAGGGTTAGGGTACGGGTTAGGTTTAGGGTTAGGGTTAGGGTCTGGTTTGGTTTAGGTTTAGAGTTAGGGTACACATTAAGTTTAGGGTTATGGTTAGGGTTAGTGTACGGGTTAGGGTTAGGGTGAGGGTTAGGGTTAGGATTAGGGTAGGGGTTAGGATTAGAGTACTGGTTAGGGAACGGGTTAGGGTACTGGTTAGGGTACGGGTTAGGGTTTAGGGTTAGGGTTAGGGAAAGTGTTAGAGTTAGGGTTAGGGTTAGTGTACGGGTTAGGGTTAATTTTAGGGTTAGGGTCAGGGTATGGCTTAGGGTTAGGTTTAGGGTTAGGGTACGGTTTAGGGACAGGGTACGGCGTAGTTTTAGGGTTAGGGTACGGTTTAGGGATAGGGTACAGATTAGGGTTAAGGTTAGGGTTACGGTTAGGGTTCGGGTACGGGTAAGGGTAAGGGTTAGAGTGACGGTAAGTGTTAGGTTACCGGTTAGTGTTAGAGTAAGGGTATGGGTTAGGGTACGGGTTAGGTTTAGGGTACGGGTTAGGTTTAGATTAGGTTTAGGGTAACGGTTAGGTTTAGGGTTAAGGTATGTGGTAGGGTAGGGTTAGGGTTAGTGTTAGGGTTAGGGTTCGGGTTATGTTACGGGTGAGGCGTAGGGTTAGGGTTTGGGTGAGGGTACGGGTAAGGTTTAGGGTTAGGGTATGGGTACGGGTTCGGTTTAAGGTTAGGGTAAGGGTACGGGTTAGGGTTAAAGTTAGGGTTAAGGTTAGGGTTAGGGTACGGTTTAGGGTTAGGGTTAGTGTTAGGGTACTGGTTAGGGTTAGAGTTAGGGTTAGGGTACTGGTTTGGGTTTGGATTAGTGTTAGGGTACGGGTTCAGTTTAGAGTTAGATTTAGGGTTAGGTTTATGGTCTGGGTTAGTGTTAGCGTTAAGGTTAGGATTAGGGTTAGGGTATTGTTAGGGTTAGAGGGTAATGGTTAGTGTTAGGGTGTGCGTTTGAGTTAGGGTTAGGGTTAGAGTTAGGGTATGGGTTAGGATACGGGTTATGTTTAGGTTTAGGTTTATGGTACGGATTAGGGGATGGGTTACGGTTAGGTTGAAGGTACGGGTTAGGGAACGGGTTAGGGTTCGGGTTAGGGTACGGGTTAGGGAACGGGTTAGGGTTCCGGGTTAGGGTACGGGTTAGGGAACGGGTTAGGGTTCGGGTTAGGGTACGGGTTAGGGAACGGGTGTGGGTTAGGGTTAGGGTACGGGTTAGGGTTAGGGTTAGGGTACTTGTTAGGGTTAGGGTTAGGGATAGATTACGGATTAGGTTTAGGGGTAGGGTTAGGGTACGGGTTAGGATTAGTGTTAGGGTTAGGGTCCTGGTTAGGGTTATTGTTAGGGTTACGTTCGGAAATAGGTTAGGGTTAGGTTTAGGTGTAGGGTTAGGTTTAGGGTTATTATACGGGTTAGGGTTAGGGTTAGGGTTAGGGTTAGTTTAGGATACGGGTTAGGCTTAGGTTTAGGTTTAGGGTAAGGTTTAGGGTTAGGTTTAGTGTTACGGTATGGGTTAGCGTTAGTGTTAGGTTTAGGGTACGGGTTAGGGTTAGGTTATATTTTAGTGTTAGGATTAGGGTTAGGGTTATGGTACTGGTTTGGTTTAGGGTTAGGGTTAGGGTACGGGTTAGGTTTAAGTTTGGTGTTAAGGATAGGTTTAGGTTAAGTGTTAGAGTACGGGGTAGGGTTAGGGTTAGTGGTAGAGTTAGGGTTAGGGTATGGGTTAGGCATAGTGTTAGGTTTAAGGTTAGGTTTAGGGTACGGGTTAGGGTTAGGGTTTGGGTAAGGGTTAGGATTAGGGTTAGGGTAAGGGTACGGGTTCGGGATAGGTTTAGGGTTAGGGTAGAGTTAGGGTGAAGGTTAGGGTTAGGTTTAGGGTACTGGTTAGGGTTAGGTTAGGGTACAGTTTAGGGTTAGAGTAAGGGTTAGGGTTAGGTGACGGGTTAGGGTTAAGGTACGGGTTAGGTTTAAGGTTAGTGTTAGGGTTAGGGTATGGCTTAGGGTTAGGGTTAGAGTTAGGGTACAGGTTAGGGTTAGGATTAGGGTTAGGGTTAGGGTTAGGTTTAGGGTACAGGTTAGGATTAGGTTTAGGGTTATGGGACTGGTTAGGGTTAGGTTTAGGGTACGGGTTAGGGTTAGGGTTAGGTTTAGGGTTAGGGTAGGGTACGGGTTTGGGTTAGGTTTAGGGTAAGGGTTAGGATTAGGGTTATGGTTATGGTACGGGTTAGGGTACGGGTTAGGGTACTGGTTAGGGTACGGGTTAGGGTTTAGGGTTCGGTTTAGGGAAAGTGTAAGGGTTACGGTTAGTGTTAGCGTACGTGTTAGGGTTAAGGTTAGGGTTAGGGTTAGGGTTAGGGAACGGGTTAGGGTTAGGGTGATGGTACAAGTTAGGGTTATGATTAAGGTCCTTTTTAGCGTACGTGTTAGGGTTAGGGTTAGTGTTAGGGTTAGGGTACAGGTTAGGGTAGGGCTGGGTACGGGTTAGGGTAAGGTTTAGGGTACAGTTTAGGGTTAGGTTTAGGTTACGGGTTAGTGTTAGGGTTAGGGTTAGGGTACCGGTTAGGGTTAGTGTTAGGTTACAGGTTAGGGTTAGGTTTAGGGTACGGGTAAGGGTTAGGGTTATGGTTAGGTTACGGGTTAGGGCTGGGTACCGGTTAGGGTAAGGTTTAGGGTACAGGTTAGGGTTAGGTTTAGGTTACGGGTTAGTTTTAGTGTTAGGATTATGTTATGGGTTAGGGTTAGGGTAAGGTTTAGGGTACAGTTTAGGGTTAGGGTTAGGTTTAGGGTACTGGTTAGTGTTAGGGTTAAGGTAGGGGTTAGGGTTAGTGTAAGTGTTAGGGTTAGGGTACGGGTTAGAGTTAGACTACGGCTTAGGGTTAGGTGAGGGTACAGGTTAGGTTTAGGGTTAGGGTTAGTGTTATGGTTCAGGTTAGGGTAGGGTTAGTGTTAGGGTACGGGTTAGGGTACGGGTTAGGGTACAGGATAGGGTTAGGTTTAGGGTTAGAGTACGGGTTAGTGTTAGGGTTAGCGTTAGGGTATGGGTTAGTGTTAGGGTTAGGGCTGGGTACGGATTAGGGTTAGGGTACGGGTTAGTGTGAGGGTTACGGTTTGGTTACGGGTTAGGTTTAGGGTTAGGGTATGGCTTAGGGATATGGTTAGTTTACAGGTTAGGGAACGGGTTAGGGTTAAGGTGAGGGTACAGGTTAGTGTTCAAGTTAGGGTTAGGGTACTGGTTAGGGTGAGGTTTAGGGTTAGGGTACGGGTACGGGTTAGGGTACGGGTTAGGGTTAGGGTCAGTGTAAAGCTTAGGGTACGGGATAGGGTTAGGGTTAGGGTATATGTTAGGGTTAGGGTTAGGGTACGGGTTGGTTAGGGTTAGGGTTATGGTTAGGGTTAGTGTTATGGACAGGTTAGGGTAGGGTTAGTGTAGGGTACGGGTTAGGGTTACGGCTACGGTTAGGGTTAGGTACGTTTTAGGGTTAGGGTACGGGTTGGTGTTAGTGTTAGGATACGGGATAGGGTTAGGGTTAGTGTTAGAGTATGGGTTAGTGTTAGGGTTAGGGTTAGGGTACGGGTTAGTGTTAGGGTTAGGGCTGGGTATGGGTTAGGGTTAGTGTTCAGGATAGGGTTAGGTTTAGGGTACGGGTTAGCGTTAGGGTTAGGGTTTGGTTACGGGTTAGGGTTAGGGTTAGGGTTAGGGTATGGTTTAGGGTTAGGGTTAGTTTACAGGTTAGGGAACGGGTGAGGGTTAGGGTGAGGGTACGGGTTAGGGTTAAAGTTAGGTTTAGGGTTCTGGTTAGGGTGAGGTTTGGGTTTAGGGTACGGGTTATGGTTAGTCTAGGGTTAGGGTAGAGTTTAGGGTTAGGTTTAGGGTTAGGGTTAGAGTTGGGATATGGGTTAGGGTTAGGGTTAGTTTTAGGGTACGGGTTAGGGTACGGGTTAGGGTTAGGGTAATGGTTTGGGTTAGGGTAAGGGTCAGGGTAGGGGTTAGGTTTAGGGTTAGGGTTAGGCTTAGGGTTAGGCTTAGGGTATTGGTTAGGGTTAGGGTTAGTGTATGGGTTAGGGTTAGATTACGGGTTAGGGTTTGTGTGTTGGTTAGGTTTAGGGTACAGGTTAGGGTCAGGGTGAGTGTACGGGTTAGCAGTAGGTTTAGGGTTAGGGATAGGTTACGGGTTAAGGTTAGTGCTGGGTACGGGTTTGGGTACGGGTTAGGGTTATGGTACGGGTTGGGGTGTAGGGTTAGGGTTAGGGTTAGGTTTATGGGGTTAGGGTTAGGGAAATGTTAGGGTTAGGGTTAGGGTACGGGTTAGGGTTAAGGTTAGTGTTAGGTTTAGGTTACGTCTTAGGGTTAGGGATAGGGGTAGGGTTAGGGTACGGTTTAGGGATAGGGTCCGGGTTAGGGTTATGGTTAGGGTTAGGGTTAGGGATAGGGATAGGTTAAGGTTTAGGGTGAGTGTTAGTTAGGGTTAGGGTACGGGTTAGGGTTTAGGGTTAGGTATGGCTTAGGTTAGGTTAGGTTTAGGGTTAGGAGGGTTAGGGTTGTTAGGTTTAGGGTAGGTTAGTTAGGGTTAGGTATAGTGGGTACGGTTAGGTTAGGTTAGGGTTAGGGTACAAGTTATGGTAGGGTTAGGTGATGGTTAGGTTGGGTTAGGGTACGGCTAGGTTAGGTTAGGGTTGGTATGGGTTAGGTTAGGTTAGGGTAGGGTACGGGTTAGGGTTAAGGTTAGGGTTACGTTAGGTTTAGGGTATGGGATAGGGTTAGGTTAGATTTAGGGTACTGTTGGTTAGGTTAGGGTTAGGGTTAGGTTTAGGATCGGGTAGGGTAGGGTTAGGTTACGGTTAGGGTTAGTTTAGGGTTAGGGTTAGTGGAAGGGTTAGGTTAGGGTTAGGGTTAGTGTTAGGTTAGGTCTGGTTTGGGTTAGGTTAGGTTTAGGTACGGTTAGGTTAGGTTTAGGGTACGGTTAGGTTAGGTAAGGTTAGGTTTAAGGTTAGGTTAGGATTAGGGTTAGGGTAGGGTTAGGGTTAGGGTTAGAGTAGGGTTAGGGTTAGGGTAAGGTTAGGTTAGGTTGGGGTACGGGTTAGGTTTAGGGTTAGGGTAGGTTTAGGGTACGGGTGGGTACGGTTATGGTATGGTTGGGAGTTAGGGTATGGTTAGGGTAGGGTTAGGTTTGGGTTAGGGTTACTTTAGGGTACGGTTAGGTTTAGGTTAGGGTACGGTAGGGTTGGTTAGGGTTAGGGTACTGGTTAGGGTACGGGTAGGGTTA
>NW_024570659.1:0-43999 GCF_018345385.1 Vulpes lagopus | reverse complement strand
GGATGTTAGCAGCTCCACCCAAGGGGGACCCTAGGCGGGAGGGTCCTTTGTTGTGCTCAACTCTCAAAAGGAAGCATGCCCCGAATGCAGCTTTCCACTAGCTGCCTTCTTATGGCCGAGAGAACGTAGCAGCACTGGAAGTCAGGACGTTGCGTAAATACCGCTCTACTCCAACGAGTGACAGCACCATTGAGGCCTGCAGCTTGCCCCTTGCGTCCCATGAGCTTCTGACAAACATGTCTACTGAGGATGTTCGTAACTCCATGTGCAGGCAGTGTGGAAGTGGAAGGACCGCGAGTCAGCTCATCTCACAGAAGGAAGTTCCCCTGACAGAGAGCTTGCAACTAGGTACTCAGGGTTGGAAGTTAGTATGTACCACGCATCTGAGGGAGGAAGTCGTCAGAAGTCACTGGATTGAGCTAAGAGACACTTGCCTCTCACAAAGCTTGAATCCCGTGTCCAACGAAATCCCTTGGCTGCAAAGGGTACAGGCGGTCAGCATGAGGGAGGTTGAAGCCATAAGCTCAACCCAAAGGAGTGTGCATGCCTTGGAGGCAGCTGTCCGCTAGGCGCGAAATTGACAAGCCAGTCACTTGGTTCTCTCTCTGCTCCTGTCCCGCGTAGAACGAAATGCTGTGCAAGCGAACCGTGCAGGCATCAGGATGTGGGAGCGATAGGCCATAAGCTCAACTCTCGGAAGTGTGTACGCTTTGCAGGCAGATGGCTGTTAGACACTTATTAATGGGAGCTGGGACCGAGCTACACTCTCATTGAACAAGAACGTTTGCAATGTCTGTATTGGACTCAGATTCACTTGAGCAGAGACCTGTCACTTCCATATGCTTTTCACACAACCTCTTCCGGCACCTAACATAAGGATGCTGGGACCTAGGTCTACAGGCAGTCAGGATGCGGGAGGGTCCTGCCCTGAACTCAGCTCGCACGAGGAAGCATGCCTGCAAGGCAGCTTTCAACTAGCTGCGTTCCTCGGGCACTGAGAACGTAGCAGTGTTCTAAGCCAGGAGGTACCCAGAATAGCACTCCACTGCGGCTGGAGACACCCTCCAGGTCTGCTTATTCCACTTGCGTCTCACAAGCCTCTGACTAACGGCGGTGGTGCAGATGTTGGAAACTCTTTCTGCAGGCAGTGTGCAACTGTGAGGGACAGAGGTTGAGCTCACCTCTCCGAAGTAAGTTGCTTTTGGACAAGACGTTCAGCTAGCTCCTCTCGTATGGCCCTTAGGATGTAGCACCTGGTTCACCCAGGGAATACTAGGAAACCGCTGGATTGAACTTGGATGCACTAGTCTTCTGGGCCGGGACTTTCCGTTTACCAATCACAACACTTCAGGCACGCATCGGGGCTAGGCCTGTTAGGAGCACGGTGTACGTGCAGGCAGGATGTGGGAGGGACATTCCATAGCTCAACTCTCGGAATTGTGTATGCTTTGCAGGCAGATGTCTGCTAGACACTTTGATGGGAGCTAGGACCTAGTACAATCTCATTGAACAAGGACGTTTGCAATGTCTGTATTGAGATCAGATACGCTTGAGGAGAATCCTGTCTCCTCCACATATTCTTCACAAAACCTCTTCCGGCGCCTAAAATAAGGATGCTGGGACCTATGTCTACGTGCACTCAGGATGCGGGAGGGTCCTGCCCTGACCTCAGCTCGCACAAGGAAGCAGGCCTGCAAGCCAGCTTTCAAATAGCTGCGTTCTTAGGGCACTGAGAACGTAGCAGTACTCTCCGCCAGGAGGTACCCAGAATACCACTACACGGCAGCTGGAGACACCCTCCAGGTCTGCTTATTCACCTTGCGTCTCACAAGCCTCTGACAACCGGCGGTGGTGTAGAAGTTGGACACTCTTTCTGCAGGCAGTGTGCAACTGTGAGGGACTGAGGTTGAGCTCAACTCTCCGAAGTAAGTTGCTTTTGGGCAAGGCGTTCAGCTAGCTTCTCTCATATGGCACTTAGGATGTAGCACCTGGCTCACACAGGGAATACTAGGAAATCGCTGGATTGAGCTTGGATGCACTAGTTTTCTGGGCCAGGACTTTCCATTTACCAATCACAACACTTCAGGCACGCATCGGGGGTAGGCCTGTTAGGAGGGCGTTGTACGTGCAGGCAGGATGTGGGAGGGACAGTCCAAAGCTCAACTCTCGGAAGTGTGTATGCTTTGCAGGCAGATGTCTGCTAGACACTTTGATGGGAGCTAGGACCTACTACAAACTCATTGAACAAGGACGTTTGCAATGTCTGTATTGTGATCAGATACACTTGAGGAGAATCTGTCACTTCCAGATGCTCTTCACACAACCTCTTCTGGCGCCTAACATAAGGATGCTGGCACCTATGTCTACGTGCACTCAGGATGCGGGAGGGTCCTGCCCTGACCTCAGCTCGCACAAGGAAGCAGGCCTGCAAGCCAGCTTTCAAATAGCTGCGTTCTTAGGGCACTGAGAACGTAGCAGTACTCTCCGCCAGGAGGTACCCAGAACACCACTCCACTGCAGCTGGAGACACCCTCCAGGTCTGCTTATTCCACTTGCGTCTCACAAGCCTCTGACAAACGGCTGTGGTGCAGATGTGGGAAACTCTTTCTGCAGGCAGTGTGCAACTGTGAGGGACTGAGGGTGAGGTCAACTCTCCGAAGTACGTTGCTTTTGGACAAGGCGTTCAGCTAGCTTCTCTCGTATGGCACTTAGGATGTAGCACCTGGTTCACACAGGGAATACTAGGAAATCGCTGTATTGCGCTTGGATGCACTAGTGTGTGGGCCGGGACTTCCACTTACCTCTCACAGCACTTCAGGCACGCATTGAGCCTAGGCCTGTTAGGAGCGCGGTGTACCTGCAGGCAGGATGTGGGAGGGACAGGCCATAAGCTCAACTCTCAGGGGCGTGTATGCCTGGGAGGCAGATGTCTGCTCCCCACTCATACCGTGGAGTTAGATCCTAGCTACACTCTCATTGAACAAGGACGTTGGCAATCGCTGTATTCAACTCACATTCCCGTGAGGACAGGTCTGACGTGTCCACACGCATTTCTAACAACCTCTCCCTGCACCTGACATGAGGATGTTAGCAGCTCCACCCAGAGGGGGACCCTAGGCGGGAGGGTCCTTTGTTGTGCTCAACTCTCAAAAGGAAGCATGCCCCGAATGCAGCTTTCCACTAGCTGCCTTCTTATGGCCGAGAGAACGTAGCAGCACTGGAAGTCAGGACGTTGCGTAAATACCGCTCTACTCCAACGAGTGACAGCACCATTGAGGCCTGCAGCTTGCCCCTTGCGTCCCATGAGCTTCTGACAAACATGTCTACTGAGGATGTTCGTAACTCCATGTGCAGGCAGTGTGGAAGTGGGAAGGACCGCGAGTCAGCTCATCTCACAGAAGGAAGTTCCCCTGACAGAGAGCTTGCAACTAGGTACTCAGGGTTGGAAGTTAGTATGTACCACGCATCTGAGGGAGGAAGTCGTCAGAAGTCACTGGATTGAGCTAAGAGACACTTGCCTCTCACAAAGCTTGAATCCCGTGTCCAACGAAATCCCTTGGCTGCAAAGGGTACAGGCGGTCAGCATGAGGGAGGTTGAAGCCATAAGCTCAACCCAAAGGAGTGTGCATGCCTTGGAGGCAGCTGTCCGCTAGGCGCGAAATTGACAAGCCAGTCACTTGGTTCTCTCTCTGCTCCTGTCCCGCGTAGAACGAAATGCTGTGCAAGCGAACCGTGCAGGCATCAGGATGTGGGAGCGATAGGCCATAAGCTCAACTCTCGGAAGTGTGTACGCTTTGCAGGCAGATGGCTGCTAGACACTTATTAATGGGAGCTGGGACCGAGCTACACTCTCATTGAACAAGAACGTTTGCAATGTCTGTATTGGACTCAGATTCACTTGAGCAGAGACCTGTCACTTCCATATGCTTTTCACACAACCTCTTCCGGCACCTAACATAAGGATGCTGGGACCTAGGTCTACAGGCAGTCAGGATGCGGGAGGGTCCTGCCCTGAACTCAGCTCGCACGAGGAAGCATGCCTGCAAGGCAGCTTTCAACTAGCTGCGTTCCTCGGGCACTGAGAACGTAGCAGTGTTCTAAGCCAGGAGGTACCCAGAATAGCACTCCACTGCGGCTGGAGACACCCTCCAGGTCTGCTTATTCCACTTGCGTCTCACAAGCCTCTGACTAACGGCGGTGGTGCAGATGTTGGAAACTCTTTCTGCAGGCAGTGTGCAACTGTGAGGGACAGAGGTTGAGCTCACCTCTCCGAAGTAAGTTGCTTTTGGACAAGACGTTCAGCTAGCTCCTCTCGTATGGCCCTTAGGATGTAGCACCTGGTTCACCCAGGGAATACTAGGAAACCGCTGGATTGAACTTGGATGCACTAGTCTTCTGGGCCGGGACTTTCCGTTTACCAATCACAACACTTCAGGCACGCATCGGGGCTAGGCCTGTTAGGAGCACGGTGTACGTGCAGGCAGGATGTGGGAGGGACATTCCATAGCTCAACTCTCGGAATTGTGTATGCTTTGCAGGCAGATGTCTGCTAGACACTTTGATGGGAGCTAGGACCTAGTACAATCTCATTGAACAAGGACGTTTGCAATGTCTGTATTGTGATCAGATACACTTGAGGAGAATCCTGTCTCCTCCACATATTCTTCACAAAACCTCTTCCGGCGCCTAAAATAAGGATGCTGGGACCTATGTCTACGTGCACTCAGGATGCGGGAGGGTCCTGCCCTGACCTCAGCTCGCACAAGGAAGCAGGCCTGCAAGCCAGCTTTCAAATAGCTGCGTTCTTAGGGCACTGAGAACGTAGCAGTACTCTCCGCCAGGAGGTACCCAGAATACCACTACACGGCAGCTGGAGACACCCTCCAGGTCTGCTTATTCACCTTGCGTCTCACAAGCCTCTGACAACCGGCGGTGGTGTAGAAGTTGGAAACTCTTTCTGCAGGCAGTGTGCAACTGTGAGGGACTGAGGTTGAGCTCAACTCTCCGAAGTAAGTTGCTTTTGGGCAAGGCGTTCAGCTAGCTTCTCTCATATGGCACTTAGGATGTAGCACCTGGCTCACACAGGGAATACTAGGAAATCGCTGGATTGAGCTTGGATGCACTAGTTTTCTGGGCCAGGACTTTCCATTTACCAATCACAACACTTCAGGCACGCATCGGGGGTAGGCCTGTTAGGAGGGCGTTGTACGTGCAGGCAGGATGTGGGAGGGACAGTCCAAAGCTCAACTCTCGGAAGTGTGTATGCTTTGCAGGCAGATGTCTGCTAGACACTTTGATGGGAGCTAGGACCTACTACAAACTCATTGAACAAGGACGTTTGCAATGTCTGTATTGTGATCAGATACACTTGAGGAGAATCTGTCACTTCCAGATGCTCTTCACACAACCTCTTCTGGCGCCTAACATAAGGATGCTGGCACCTATGTCTACGTGCACTCAGGATGCGGGAGGGTCCTGCCCTGACCTCAGCTCGCACAAGGAAGCAGGCCTGCAAGCCAGCTTTCAAATAGCTGCGTTCTTAGGGCACTGAGAACGTAGCAGTACTCTCCGCCAGGAGGTACCCAGAACACCACTCCACTGCAGCTGGAGACACCCTCCAGGTCTGCTTATTCCACTTGCGTCTCACAAGCCTCTGACAAACGGCTGTGGTGCAGATGTGGGAAACTCTTTCTGCAGGCAGTGTGCAACTGTGAGGGACTGAGGGTGAGGTCAACTCTCCGAAGTACGTTGCTTTTGGACAAGGCGTTCAGCTAGCTTCTCTCGTATGGCACTTAGGATGTAGCACCTGGTTCACACAGGGAATACTAGGAAATCGCTGTATTGCGCTTGGATGCACTAGTGTGTGGGCCGGGACTTCCACTTACCTCTCACAGCACTTCAGGCACGCATTGAGCCTAGGCCTGTTAGGAGCGCGGTGTACCTGCAGGCAGGATGTGGGAGGGACAGGCCATAAGCTCAACTCTCAGGGGCGTGTATGCCTGGGAGGCAGATGTCTGCTCCCCACTCATACCGTGGAGTTAGATCCTAGCTACACTCTCATTGAACAAGGACGTTGGCAATCGCTGTATTCAACTCACATTCCCGTGAGGACAGGTCTGACGTGTCCACACGCATTTCTAACAACCTCTCCCTGCACCTGACATGAGGATGTTAGCAGCTCCACCCAGAGGGGGACCCTAGGCGGGAGGGTCCTTTGTTGTGCTCAACTCTCAAAAGGAAGCATGCCCCGAATGCAGCTTTCCACTAGCTGCCTTCTTATGGCCGAGAGAACGTAGCAGCACTGGAAGTCAGGACGTTGCGTAAATACCGCTCTACTCCAACGAGTGACAGCACCATTGAGGCCTGCAGCTTGCCCCTTGCGTCCCATGAGCTTCTGACAAACATGTCTACTGAGGATGTTCGTAACTCCATGTGCAGGCAGTGTGGAAGTGGGAAGGACCGCGAGTCAGCTCATCTCACAGAAGGAAGTTCCCCTGACAGAGAGCTTGCAACTAGGTACTCAGGGTTGGAAGTTAGTATGTACCACGCATCTGAGGGAGGAAGTCGTCAGAAGTCACTGGATTGAGCTAAGAGACACTTGCCTCTCACAAAGCTTGAATCCCGTGTCCAACGAAATCCCTTGGCTGCAAAGGGTACAGGCGGTCAGCATGAGGGAGGTTGAAGCCATAAGCTCAACCCAAAGGAGTGTGCATGCCTTGGAGGCAGCTGTCCGCTAGGCGCGAAATTGACAAGCCAGTCACTTGGTTCTCTCTCTGCTCCTGTCCCGCGTAGAACGAAATGCTGTGCAAGCGAACCGTGCAGGCATCAGGATGTGGGAGCGATAGGCCATAAGCTCAACTCTCGGAAGTGTGTACGCTTTGCAGGCAGATGGCTGTTAGACACTTATTAATGGGAGCTGGGACCGAGCTACACTCTCATTGAACAAGAACGTTTGCAATGTCTGTATTGGACTCAGATTCACTTGAGCAGAGACCTGTCACTTCCATATGCTTTTCACACAACCTCTTCCGGCACCTAACATAAGGATGCTGGGACCTAGGTCTACAGGCAGTCAGGATGCGGGAGGGTCCTGCCCTGAACTCAGCTCGCACGAGGAAGCATGCCTGCAAGGCAGCTTTCAACTAGCTGCGTTCCTCGGGCACTGAGAACGTAGCAGTGTTCTAAGCCAGGAGGTACCCAGAATAGCACTCCACTGCGGCTGGAGACACCCTCCAGGTCTGCTTATTCCACTTGCGTCTCACAAGCCTCTGACTAACGGCGGTGGTGCAGATGTTGGAAACTCTTTCTGCAGGCAGTGTGCAACTGTGAGGGACAGAGGTTGAGCTCACCTCTCCGAAGTAAGTTGCTTTTGGACAAGACGTTCAGCTAGCTCCTCTCGTATGGCCCTTAGGATGTAGCACCTGGTTCACCCAGGGAATACTAGGAAACCGCTGGATTGAACTTGGATGCACTAGTCTTCTGGGCCGGGACTTTCCGTTTACCAATCACAACACTTCAGGCACGCATCGGGGCTAGGCCTGTTAGGAGCACGGTGTACGTGCAGGCAGGATGTGGGAGGGACATTCCATAGCTCAACTCTCGGAATTGTGTATGCTTTGCAGGCAGATGTCTGCTAGACACTTTGATGGGAGCTAGGACCTAGTACAATCTCATTGAACAAGGACGTTTGCAATGTCTGTATTGAGATCAGATACGCTTGAGGAGAATCCTGTCTCCTCCACATATTCTTCACAAAACCTCTTCCGGCGCCTAAAATAAGGATGCTGGGACCTATGTCTACGTGCACTCAGGATGCGGGAGGGTCCTGCCCTGACCTCAGCTCGCACAAGGAAGCAGGCCTGCAAGCCAGCTTTCAAATAGCTGCGTTCTTAGGGCACTGAGAACGTAGCAGTACTCTCCGCCAGGAGGTACCCAGAATACCACTACACGGCAGCTGGAGACACCCTCCAGGTCTGCTTATTCACCTTGCGTCTCACAAGCCTCTGACAACCGGCGGTGGTGTAGAAGTTGGAAACTCTTTCTGCAGGCAGTGTGCAACTGTGAGGGACTGAGGTTGAGCTCAACTCTCCGAAGTAAGTTGCTTTTGGGCAAGGCGTTCAGCTAGCTTCTCTCATATGGCACTTAGGATGTAGCACCTGGCTCACACAGGGAATACTAGGAAATCGCTGGATTGAGCTTGGATGCACTAGTTTTCTGGGCCAGGACTTTCCATTTACCAATCACAACACTTCAGGCACGCATCGGGGGTAGGCCTGTTAGGAGGGCGTTGTACGTGCAGGCAGGATGTGGGAGGGACAGTCCAAAGCTCAACTCTCGGAAGTGTGTATGCTTTGCAGGCAGATGTCTGCTAGACACTTTGATGGGAGCTAGGACCTACTACAAACTCATTGAACAAGGACGTTTGCAATGTCTGTATTGTGATCAGATACACTTGAGGAGAATCTGTCACTTCCAGATGCTCTTCACACAACCTCTTCTGGCGCCTAACATAAGGATGCTGGCACCTATGTCTACGTGCACTCAGGATGCGGGAGGGTCCTGCCCTGACCTCAGCTCGCACAAGGAAGCAGGCCTGCAAGCCAGCTTTCAAATAGCTGCGTTCTTAGGGCACTGAGAACGTAGCAGTACTCTCCGCCAGGAGGTACCCAGAACACCACTCCACTGCAGCTGGAGACACCCTCCAGGTCTGCTTATTCCACTTGCGTCTCACAAGCCTCTGACAAACGGCTCTGGTGCAGATGTTGGAAACTCTTTCTGCAGGCAGTGTGCAACTGTGAGGGACTGAGGGTGAGGTCAACTCTCCGAAGTACGTTGCTTTTGGACAAGGCGTTCAGCTAGCTTCTCTCGTATGGCACTTAGGATGTAGCACCTGGTTCACACAGGGAATACTAGGAAATCGCTGTATTGCGCTTGGATGCACTAGTGTGTGGGCCGGGACTTCCACTTACCTCTCACAGCACTTCAGGCACGCATTGAGCCTAGGCCTGTTAGGAGCGCGGTGTACCTGCAGGCAGGATGTGGGAGGGACAGGCCATAAGCTCAACTCTCAGGGGCGTGTATGCCTGGGAGGCAGATGTCTGCTCCCCACTCATACCGTGGAGTTAGATCCTAGCTACACTCTCATTGAACAAGGACGTTGGCAATCGCTGTATTCAACTCACATTCCCGTGAGGACAGGTCTGACGTGTCCACACGCATTTCTAACAACCTCTCCCTGCACCTGACATGAGGATGTTAGCAGCTCCACCCAGAGGGGGACCCTAGGCGGGAGGGTCCTTTGTTGTGCTCAACTCTCAAAAGGAAGCATGCCCCGAATGCAGCTTTCCACTAGCTGCCTTCTTATGGCCGAGAGAACGTAGCAGCACTGGAAGTCAGGACGTTGCGTAAATACCGCTCTACTCCAACGAGTGACAGCACCATTGAGGCCTGCAGCTTGCCCCTTGCGTCCCATGAGCTTCTGACAAACATGTCTACTGAGGATGTTCGTAACTCCATGTGCAGGCAGTGTGGAAGTGGGAAGGACCGCGAGTCAGCTCATCTCACAGAAGGAAGTTCCCCTGACAGAGAGCTTGCAACTAGGTACTCAGGGTTGGAAGTTAGTATGTACCACGCATCTGAGGGAGGAAGTCGTCAGAAGTCACTGGATTGAGCTAAGAGACACTTGCCTCTCACAAAGCTTGAATCCCGTGTCCAACGAAATCCCTTGGCTGCAAAGGGTACAGGCGGTCAGCATGAGGGAGGTTGAAGCCATAAGCTCAACCCAAAGGAGTGTGCATGCCTTGGAGGCAGCTGTCCGCTAGGCGCGAAATTGACAAGCCAGTCACTTGGTTCTCTCTCGGCTCCTGTCCCGCGTAGAACGAAATGCTGTGCAAGCGAACCGTGCAGGCATCAGGATGTGGGAGCGATAGGCCATAAGCTCAACTCTCGGAAGTGTGTACGCTTTGCAGGCAGATGGCTGCTAGACACTTATTGATGGGAGCTGGGACCGAGCTACACTCTCATTGAACAAGAACGTTTGCAATGTCTGTATTGGACTCAGATTCACTTGAGCAGAGACCTGTCACTTCCATATGCTTTTCACACAACCTCTTCCGGCACCTAACATAAGGATGCTGGGACCTAGGTCTACAGGCAGTCAGGATGCGGGAGGGTCCTGCCCTGAACTCAGCTCGCACGAGGAAGCATGCCTGCAAGGCAGCTTTCAACTAGCTGCGTTCCTCGGGCACTGAGAACGTAGCAGTGTTCTAAGCCAGGAGGTACCCAGAATAGCACTCCACTGCGGCTGGAGACACCCTCCAGGTCTGCTTATTCCACTTGCGTCTCACAAGCCTCTGACTAACGGCGGTGGTGCAGATGTTGGAAACTCTTTCTGCAGGCAGTGTGCAACTGTGAGGGACAGAGGTTGAGCTCACCTCTCCGAAGTAAGTTGCTTTTGGACAAGACGTTCAGCTAGCTCCTCTCGTATGGCCCTTAGGATGTAGCACCTGGTTCACCCAGGGAATACTAGGAAACCGCTGGATTGAACTTGGATGCACTAGTCTTCTGGGCCGGGACTTTCCGTTTACCAATCACAACACTTCAGGCACGCATCGGGGCTAGGCCTGTTAGGAGCACGGTGTACGTGCAGGCAGGATGTGGGAGGGACATTCCATAGCTCAACTCTCGGAATTGTGTATGCTTTGCAGGCAGATGTCTGCTAGACACTTTGATGGGAGCTAGGACCTAGTACAATCTCATTGAACAAGGACGTTTGCAATGTCTGTATTGAGATCAGATACGCTTGAGGAGAATCCTGTCTCCTCCACATATTCTTCACAAAACCTCTTCCGGCGCCTAAAATAAGGATGCTGGGACCTATGTCTACGTGCACTCAGGATGCGGGAGGGTCCTGCCCTGACCTCAGCTCGCACAAGGAAGCAGGCCTGCAAGCCAGCTTTCAAATAGCTGCGTTCTTAGGGCACTGAGAACGTAGCAGTACTCTCCGCCAGGAGGTACCCAGAATACCACTACACGGCAGCTGGAGACACCCTCCAGGTCTGCTTATTCACCTTGCGTCTCACAAGCCTCTGACAACCGGCGGTGGTGTAGAAGTTGGAAACTCTTTCTGCAGGCAGTGTGCAACTGTGAGGGACTGAGGTTGAGCTCAACTCTCCGAAGTAAGTTGCTTTTGGGCAAGGCGTTCAGCTAGCTTCTCTCATATGGCACTTAGGATGTAGCACCTGGCTCACACAGGGAATACTAGGAAATCGCTGGATTGAGCTTGGATGCACTAGTTTTCTGGGCCAGGACTTTCCATTTACCAATCACAACACTTCAGGCACGCATCGGGGGTAGGCCTGTTAGGAGGGCGTTGTACGTGCAGGCAGGATGTGGGAGGGACAGTCCAAAGCTCAACTCTCGGAAGTGTGTATGCTTTGCAGGCAGATGTCTGCTAGACACTTTGATGGGAGCTAGGACCTACTACAAACTCATTGAACAAGGACGTTTGCAATGTCTGTATTGTGATCAGATACACTTGAGGAGAATCTGTCACTTCCAGATGCTCTTCACACAACCTCTTCTGGCGCCTAACATAAGGATGCTGGCACCTATGTCTACGTGCACTCAGGATGCGGGAGGGTCCTGCCCTGACCTCAGCTCGCACAAGGAAGCAGGCCTGCAAGCCAGCTTTCAAATAGCTGCGTTCTTAGGGCACTGAGAACGTAGCAGTACTCTCCGCCAGGAGGTACCCAGAACACCACTCCACTGCAGCTGGAGACACCCTCCAGGTCTGCTTATTCCACTTGCGTCTCACAAGCCTCTGACAAACGGCTGTGGTGCAGATGTGGGAAACTCTTTCTGCAGGCAGTGTGCAACTGTGAGGGACTGAGGGTGAGGTCAACTCTCCGAAGTACGTTGCTTTTGGACAAGGCGTTCAGCTAGCTTCTCTCGTATGGCACTTAGGATGTAGCACCTGGTTCACACAGGGAATACTAGGAAATCGCTGTATTGCGCTTGGATGCACTAGTGTGTGGGCCGGGACTTCCACTTACCTCTCACAGCACTTCAGGCACGCATTGAGCCTAGGCCTGTTAGGAGCGCGGTGTACCTGCAGGCAGGATGTGGGAGGGACAGGCCATAAGCTCAACTCTCAGGGGCGTGTATGCCTGGGAGGCAGATGTCTGCTCCCCACTCATACCGTGGAGTTAGATCCTAGCTACACTCTCATTGAACAAGGACGTTGGCAATCGCTGTATTCAACTCACATTCCCGTGAGGACAGGTCTGACGTGTCCACACGCATTTCTAACAACCTCTCCCTGCACCTGACATGAGGATGTTAGCAGCTCCACCCAGAGGGGGACCCTAGGCGGGAGGGTCCTTTGTTGTGCTCAACTCTCAAAAGGAAGCATGCCCCGAATGCAGCTTTCCACTAGCTGCCTTCTTATGGCCGAGAGAACGTAGCAGCACTGGAAGTCAGGACGTTGCGTAAATACCGCTCTACTCCAACGAGTGACAGCACCATTGAGGCCTGCAGCTTGCCCCTTGCGTCCCATGAGCTTCTGACAAACATGTCTACTGAGGATGTTCGTAACTCCATGTGCAGGCAGTGTGGAAGTGGGAAGGACCGCGAGTCAGCTCATCTCACAGAAGGAAGTTCCCCTGACAGAGAGCTTGCAACTAGGTACTCAGGGTTGGAAGTTAGTATGTACCACGCATCTGAGGGAGGAAGTCGTCAGAAGTCACTGGATTGAGCTAAGAGACACTTGCCTCTCACAAAGCTTGAATCCCGTGTCCAACGAAATCCCTTGGCTGCAAAGGGTACAGGCGGTCAGCATGAGGGAGGTTGAAGCCATAAGCTCAACCCAAAGGAGTGTGCATGCCTTGGAGGCAGCTGTCCGCTAGGCGCGAAATTGACAAGCCAGTCACTTGGTTCTCTCTCGGCTCCTGTCCCGCGTAGAACGAAATGCTGTGCAAGCGAACCGTGCAGGCATCAGGATGTGGGAGCGATAGGCCATAAGCTCAACTCTCGGAAGTGTGTACGCTTTGCAGGCAGATGGCTGCTAGACACTTATTGATGGGAGCTGGGACCGAGCTACACTCTCATTGAACAAGAACGTTTGCAATGTCTGTATTGGACTCAGATTCACTTGAGCAGAGACCTGTCACTTCCATATGCTTTTCACACAACCTCTTCCGGCACCTAACATAAGGATGCTGGGACCTAGGTCTACAGGCAGTCAGGATGCGGGAGGGTCCTGCCGTGAACTCAGCTCGCACGAGGAAGCATGCCTGCAAGGCAGCTTTCAACTAGCTGCGTTCCTCGGGCACTGAGAACGTAGCAGTGTTCTAAGCCAGGAGGTACCCAGAATAGCACTCCACTGCGGCTGGAGACACCCTCCAGGTCTGCTTATTCCACTTGCGTCTCACAAGCCTCTGACAAACGGCTCTGGTGCAGATGTTGGAAACTCTTTCTGCAGGCAGTGTGCAACTGTGAGGGACAGAGGTTGAGCTCACCTCTCCGAAGTAAGTTGCTTTTGGACAAGACGTTCAGCTAGCTTCTCTCGTATGGCCCTTAGGATGTAGCACCTGGTTCACCCAGGGAATACTAGGAAACCGCTGGATTGAACTTGGATGCACTAGTCTTCTGGGCCGGGACTTTCCGTTTACCAATCACAACACTTCAGGCACGCATCGGGGCTAGGCCTGTTAGGAGCACGGTGTACGTGCAGGCAGGATGTGGGAGGGACATTCCATAGCTCAACTCTCGGAATTGTGTATGCTTTGCAGGCAGATGTCTGCTAGACACTTTGATGGGAGCTAGGACCTAGTACAATCTCATTGAACAAGGACGTTTGCAATGTCTGTATTGAGATCAGATACGCTTGAGGAGAATCCTGTCTCCTCCACATATTCTTCACAAAACCTCTTCCGGCGCCTAAAATAAGGATGCTGGGACCTATGTCTACGTGCACTCAGGATGCGGGAGGGTCCTGCCCTGACCTCAGCTCGCACAAGGAAGCAGGCCTGCAAGCCAGCTTTCAAATAGCTGCGTTCTTAGGGCACTGAGAACGTAGCAGTACTCTCCGCCAGGAGGTACCCAGAACACCACTCCACTGCAGCTGGAGACACCCTCCCGGTCTGCTTATTCCACTTGCGTCTCACAAGCCTCTGACAAACGGCTGTGGTGCAGATGTGGGAAACTCTTTCTGCAGGCAGTGTGCAACTGTGAGGGACTGAGGGTGAGGTCAACTCTCCGAAGTACGTTGCTTTTGGACAAGGCGTTCAGCTAGCTTCTCTCGTATGGCACTTAGGATGTAGCACCTGGTTCACACAGGGAATACTAGGAAATCGCTGTATTGCGCTTGGATGCACTAGTGTGTGGGCCGGGACTTCCACTTACCTCTCACAGCACTTCAGGCACGCATTGAGCCTAGGCCTGTTAGGAGCGCGGTGTACCTGCAGGCAGGATGTGGGAGGGACAGGCCATAAGCTCAACTCTCAGGGGCGTGTATGCCTGGGAGGCAGATGTCTGCTCCCCACTCATACCGTGGAGTTAGATCCTAGCTACACTCTCATTGAACAAGGACGTTGGCAATCGCTGTATTCAACTCACATTCCCGTGAGGACAGGTCTGACGTGTCCACACGCATTTCTAACAACCTCTCCCTGCACCTGACATGAGGATGTTAGCAGCTCCACCCAGAGGGGGACCCTAGGCGGGAGGGTCCTTTGTTGTGCTCAACTCTCAAAAGGAAGCATGCCCCGAATGCAGCTTTCCACTAGCTGCCTTCTTATGGCCGAGAGAACGTAGCAGCACTGGAAGTCAGGACGTTGCGTAAATACCGCTCTACTCCAACGAGTGACAGCACCATTGAGGCCTGCAGCTTGCCCCTTGCGTCCCATGAGCTTCTGACAAACATGTCTACTGAGGATGTTCGTAACTCCATGTGCAGGCAGTGTGGAAGTGGGAAGGACCGCGAGTCAGCTCATCTCACAGAAGGAAGTTCCCCTGACAGAGAGCTTGCAACTAGGTACTCAGGGTTGGAAGTTAGTATGTACCACGCATCTGAGGGAGGAAGTCGTCAGAAGTCACTGGATTGAGCTAAGGACACTTGCCTCTCCCAAGGCTTGAATCCCATGTCCAACGAAATCCCTTGGCTGCAAAGGGTACAGGCGGTCCGCATGTAGGAGTTTGAAGCCATAAGCTCAAACCAAAGGAGTGTGCATGCCTTGGAGGTAGCTGTCCGCTAGGCGCGAAATTGACAAGCCAGTGACTTGATTCTCTCTCTGCTCCTGTCCCGCGTAGAACGAAATACTGTGCAAGCGACCAGTACAGGCAGTCAGGATGTGGGAGCGATAGGCATTAAGCACAACTCTCGGAAGTGTGTACGCTTTGCAGACAGATGTCTCCTAGACAGTGTGATGGGAGCTAGGACCGAGCTACACTCTCATTGAACAAGGATGTTTGCAATGTCTGTATTGAGATCAGATACACTTGAGGAGAATCCTGTCACTTCCACATGCTCTTGACACAACCTCTTCCGGCACCTAACATAAGGATGCTGGGACCTACGTCTACAGGCAGTCAGAATGCGGGAGGGTCCTGCCCTGAACTCAGCTCGCACAAGGAAGCACGCCTACAAGCCAGCTTTCAACTAGCTGCGTTCCTCGGGCACTGAGAACGTAACAGTGTTCTAAGCCAGGAGGTACCCAGAATAGCACTCCACTGCAGCTGGAGACACCCTCCAGGTCTGCTTATTCCACTTGCGTCTCACAAGCCTCTGACAAACGGCTGTGGTGCAGATGTTGGAAACTCTTTCTGCAGGCAGTGTGCAACTGTGAGGGACTGAGGGTGAGCTCACCTCTCCGAAGTAAGTTGCTTTTGGACAAGACGTTCAGCTAGCTCCTCTCGTATGGCCCTTAGGATGTAGCACCTGGTTCACCCAGGGAATACTAGGAAACCGCTGGATTGAACTTGGATGCACTAGTCTTCTGGGCCGGGACTTTCCGTTTACCAATCACAACACTTCAGGCACGCATCGGGGCTAGGCCTGTTAGGAGCACGGTGTACGTGCAGGCAGGATGTGGGAGGGACATTCCATAGCTCAACTCTCGGAAGTGTGTATGCTTTGCAGGCAGATGTCTGCTAGACACTTTGATGGGAGCTAGGACCTAGTACAATCTCATTGAACAAGGACGTTTGCAATGTCTGTATTGAGATCAGATACACTTGAGGAGAATCCTGTCACTTGGACATGCTTTTCACAAAACCTCTTCCGGCGCCTAAAATAAGGATGCTGGGACCTATGTCTACGGGCAGTCAGGATGCGGGAGGGTCCTGCCCTGACCTCACCTCACACAAGGAAGCAGGCCTGCAAGCCAGCTTTCAAATAGCTGCGTTCTTAGGGCACTGAGAACGTAGCAGTACTCTCCGCCAGGAGGTACCCAGAATACCACTACACGGCAGCTGGAGACACCCTCCAGGTCTGCTTATTCACCTTGCGTCTCACAAGCCTCTGACAACCGGCGGTGGTGTAGAAGTTGGAAACTCTTTCTGCAGGCAGTGTGCAACTGTGAGGGACTGAGGTTGAGCTCAACTCTCCGAAGTAAGTTGCTTTTGGGCAAGGCGTTCAGCTAGCTTCTCTCATATGGCACTTAGGATGTAGCACCTGGCTCACACAGGGAATACTAGGAAATCGCTGGATTGAGCTTGGATGCACTAGTTTTCTGGGCCAGGACTTTCCATTTACCAATCACAACACTTCAGGCACGCATCGGGGGTAGGCCTGTTAGGAGGGCGTTGTACGTGCAGGCAGGATGTGGGAGGGACAGTCCAAAGCTCAACTCTCGGAAGTGTGTATGCTTTGCAGGCAGATGTCTGCTAGACACTTTGATGGGAGCTAGGACCTACTACAAACTCATTGAACAAGGACGTTTGCAATGTCTGTATTGTGATCAGATACACTTGAGGAGAATCTGTCACTTCCAGATGCTCTTCACACAACCTCTTCTGGCGCCTAACATAAGGATGCTGGCACCTATGTCTACGTGCACTCAGGATGCGGGAGGGTCCTGCCCTGACCTCAGCTCGCACAAGGAAGCAGGCCTGCAAGCCAGCTTTCAAATAGCTGCGTTCTTAGGGCACTGAGAACGTAGCAGTACTCTCCGCCAGGAGGTACCCAGAACACCACTCCACTGCAGCTGGAGACACCCTCCAGGTCTGCTTATTCCACTTGCGTCTCACAAGCCTCTGACAAACGGCTCTGGTGCAGATGTTGGAAACTCTTTCTGCAGGCAGTGTGCAACTGTGAGGGACTGAGGGTGAGGTCAACTCTCCGAAGTACGTTGCTTTTGGACAAGGCGTTCAGCTAGCTTCTCTCGTATGGCACTTAGGATGTAGCACCTGGTTCACACAGGGAATACTAGGAAATCGCTGTATTGCGCTTGGATGCACTAGTGTGTGGGCCGGGACTTCCACTTACCTCTCACAGCACTTCAGGCACGCATTGAGCCTAGGCCTGTTAGGAGCGCGGTGTACCTGCAGGCAGGATGTGGGAGGGACAGGCCATAAGCTCAACTCTCAGGGGCGTGTATGCCTGGGAGGCAGATGTCTGCTCCCCACTCATACCGTGGAGTTAGATCCTAGCTACACTCTCATTGAACAAGGACGTTGGCAATCGCTGTATTCAACTCACATTCCCGTGAGGACAGGTCTGACGTGTCCACACGCATTTCTAACAACCTCTCCCTGCACCTGACATGAGGATGTTAGCAGCTCCACCCAGAGGGGGACCCTAGGCGGGAGGGTCCTTTGTTGTGCTCAACTCTCAAAAGGAAGCATGCCCCGAATGCAGCTTTCCACTAGCTGCCTTCTTATGGCCGAGAGAACGTAGCAGCACTGGAAGTCAGGACGTTGCGTAAATACCGCTCTACTCCAACGAGTGACAGCACCATTGAGGCCTGCAGCTTGCCCCTTGCGTCCCATGAGCTTCTGACAAACATGTCTACTGAGGATGTTCGTAACTCCATGTGCAGGCAGTGTGGAAGTGGGAAGGACCGCGAGTCAGCTCATCTCACAGAAGGAAGTTCCCCTGACAGAGAGCTTGCAACTAGGTACTCAGGGTTGGAAGTTAGTATGTACCACGCATCTGAGGGAGGAAGTCGTCAGAAGTCACTGGATTGAGCTAAGAGACACTTGCCTCTCACAAAGCTTGAATCCCGTGTCCAACGAAATCCCTTGGCTGCAAAGGGTACAGGCGGTCAGCATGAGGGAGGTTGAAGCCATAAGCTCAACCCAAAGGAGTGTGCATGCCTTGGAGGCAGCTGTCCGCTAGGCGCGAAATTGACAAGCCAGTCACTTGGTTCTCTCTCGGCTCCTGTCCCGCGTAGAACGAAATGCTGTGCAAGCGAACCGTGCAGGCATCAGGATGTGGGAGCGATAGGCCATAAGCTCAACTCTCGGAAGTGTGTACGCTTTGCAGGCAGATGGCTGTTAGACACTTATTAATGGGAGCTGGGACCGAGCTACACTCTCATTGAACAAGAACGTTTGCAATGTCTGTATTGGACTCAGATTCACTTGAGCAGAGACCTGTCACTTCCATATGCTTTTCACACAACCTCTTCCGGCACCTAACATAAGGATGCTGGGACCTAGGTCTACAGGCAGTCAGGATGCGGGAGGGTCCTGCCCTGAACTCAGCTCGCACGAGGAAGCATGCCTGCAAGGCAGCTTTCAACTAGCTGCGTTCCTCGGGCACTGAGAACGTAGCAGTGTTCTAAGCCAGGAGGTACCCAGAATAGCACTCCACTGCGGCTGGAGACACCCTCCAGGTCTGCTTATTCCACTTGCGTCTCACAAGCCTCTGACTAACGGCGGTGGTGCAGATGTTGGAAACTCTTTCTGCAGGCAGTGTGCAACTGTGAGGGACAGAGGTTGAGCTCACCTCTCCGAAGTAAGTTGCTTTTGGACAAGGCGTTCAGCTAGCTCTCTCGTATGGCCCTTAGGATGTAGCACCTGGCTCACCCAGGGAATACTAGGAAATCGCTGGATTGAGCTTGGATGCACTAGTCTTGCTGGGCCGGGACTTTCCATTTACCAATCACAACACTTCAGGCACGCATCGGGGCTAGGCCTGTTAGGAGCGCGGTGTACGTGCAGGCAGGATGTGGGAGGGACAGTCCATAGCTCAACTCTCGGAAGTGTGTATGCTTTGCAGGCAGATGTCTGCTAGACACTTTGATGGGAGCTAGGACCTAGTACACTCTCATTGAACAAGGACGTTTGCAATGTCTGTATTGAGATCAGATACACTTGAGGAGAATCCTGTCACCTTCCACATGCTCTTCACACAACCTCTTCCGGCGCCTAACATAAGGATGCTGGGACCTATGTCTACGTGCAGCTCAGATGCGGGAGGGTCCTGCCCTGAACTCAGCTCGCACAAGGAAGCACGCCTGCAAGCCAGCTTTCAACTAGCTGCGTTCCTCGGGCACTGAGAACGTAACAGTGTTCTAAGCCAGGAGGTACCCAGAATACCACTCCACTGCAGCTGGAGACACCCTCCAGGTCTGCTTATTCCACTTGCGTCTCACAAGCCTCTGACAAACGGCTGTGGTGCAGATGTTGGAAACTCTTTCTGCAGGCAGTGTGCAACTGTGAGGGACTGAGGTTGAGCTCAACTCTCCGAAGTAAGTTGCTTTTGGACAAGGCGTTCAGCTAGCTTCTCTCGTATGGCACTTAGGATGTAGCACCTGGCTCACACAGGAATACTAGGAAATCGCTGGATTGAGCTTGGATGCACTAGTCTTGTGGGCCGGGACTTTCCACTTACCACTCACAACACTTCAGGCACGCATCGGGGCTAGGCCTGTTAGGAGCGCGGTGTACGTGCAGGCAGGATGTGGGAGGGACAGTCCATAGCTCAACTCTCGGAAGTGTGTATGCTTTGCAGGCAGATGTCTGCTAGACACTTTGATGGGAGCTAGGACCTACTACAATCTCATTGAACAAGGACGTTTGCAATGTCTGTATTGAGATCAGATACGCTTGAGGAGAATCCTGTCTCCTCCACATATTCTTCACAAAACCTCTTCCGGCGCCTAAAATAAGGATGCTGGGACCTATGTCTACGTGCACTCAGGATGCGGGAGGGTCCTGCCCTGACCTCAGCTCGCACAAGGAAGCAGGCCTGCAAGCCAGCTTTCAAATAGCTGCGTTCTTAGGGCACTGAGAACGTAGCAGTACTCTCCGCCAGGAGGTACCCAGAATACCACTACACGGCAGCTGGAGACACCCTCCAGGTCTGCTTATTCACCTTGCGTCTCACAAGCCTCTGACAACCGGCGGTGGTGTAGAAGTTGGAAACTCTTTCTGCAGGCAGTGTGCAACTGTGAGGGACTGAGGTTGAGCTCAACTCTCCGAAGTAAGTTGCTTTTGGGCAAGGCGTTCAGCTAGCTTCTCTCATATGGCACTTAGGATGTAGCACCTGGCTCACACAGGGAATACTAGGAAATCGCTGGATTGAGCTTGGATGCACTAGTTTTCTGGGCCAGGACTTTCCATTTACCAATCACAACACTTCAGGCACGCATCGGGGGTAGGCCTGTTAGGAGGGCGTTGTACGTGCAGGCAGGATGTGGGAGGGACAGTCCAAAGCTCAACTCTCGGAAGTGTGTATGCTTTGCAGGCAGATGTCTGCTAGACACTTTGATGGGAGCTAGGACCTACTACAAACTCATTGAACAAGGACGTTTGCAATGTCTGTATTGTGATCAGATACACTTGAGGAGAATCTGTCACTTCCAGATGCTCTTCACACAACCTCTTCTGGCGCCTAACATAAGGATGCTGGCACCTATGTCTACGTGCACTCAGGATGCGGGAGGGTCCTGCCCTGACCTCAGCTCGCACAAGGAAGCAGGCCTGCAAGCCAGCTTTCAAATAGCTGCGTTCTTAGGGCACTGAGAACGTAGCAGTACTCTCCGCCAGGAGGTACCCAGAACACCACTCCACTGCAGCTGGAGACACCCTCCAGGTCTGCTTATTCCACTTGCGTCTCACAAGCCTCTGACAAACGGCTGTGGTGCAGATGTGGGAAACTCTTTCTGCAGGCAGTGTGCAACTGTGAGGGACTGAGGGTGAGGTCAACTCTCCGAAGTACGTTGCTTTTGGACAAGGCGTTCAGCTAGCTTCTCTCGTATGGCACTTAGGATGTAGCACCTGGTTCACACAGGGAATACTAGGAAATCGCTGTATTGCGCTTGGATGCACTAGTGTGTGGGCCGGGACTTCCACTTACCTCTCACAGCACTTCAGGCACGCATTGAGCCTAGGCCTGTTAGGAGCGCGGTGTACCTGCAGGCAGGATGTGGGAGGGACAGGCCATAAGCTCAACTCTCAGGGGCGTGTATGCCTGGGAGGCAGATGTCTGCTCCCCACTCATACCGTGGAGTTAGATCCTAGCTACACTCTCATTGAACAAGGACGTTGGCAATCGCTGTATTCAACTCACATTCCCGTGAGGACAGGTCTGACGTGTCCACACGCATTTCTAACAACCTCTCCCTGCACCTGACATGAGGATGTTAGCAGCTCCACCCAGAGGGGGACCCTAGGCGGGAGGGTCCTTTGTTGTGCTCAACTCTCAAAAGGAAGCATGCCCCGAATGCAGCTTTCCACTAGCTGCCTTCTTATGGCCGAGAGAACGTAGCAGCACTGGAAGTCAGGACGTTGCGTAAATACCGCTCTACTCCAACGAGTGACAGCACCATTGAGGCCTGCAGCTTGCCCCTTGCGTCCCATGAGCTTCTGACAAACATGTCTACTGAGGATGTTCGTAACTCCATGTGCAGGCAGTGTGGAAGTGGGAAGGACCGCGAGTCAGCTCATCTCACAGAAGGAAGTTCCCCTGACAGAGAGCTTGCAACTAGGTACTCAGGGTTGGAAGTTAGTATGTACCACGCATCTGAGGGAGGAAGTCGTCAGAAGTCACTGGATTGAGCTAAGAGACACTTGCCTCTCACAAAGCTTGAATCCCGTGTCCAACGAAATCCCTTGGCTGCAAAGGGTACAGGCGGTCAGCATGAGGGAGGTTGAAGCCATAAGCTCAACCCAAAGGAGTGTGCATGCCTTGGAGGCAGCTGTCCGCTAGGCGCGAAATTGACAAGCCAGTCACTTGGTTCTCTCTCGGCTCCTGTCCCGCGTAGAACGAAATGCTGTGCAAGCGAACCGTGCAGGCATCAGGATGTGGGAGCGATAGGCCATAAGCTCAACTCTCGGAAGTGTGTACGCTTTGCAGGCAGATGGCTGCTAGACACTTATTGATGGGAGCTGGGACCGAGCTACACTCTCATTGAACAAGAACGTTTGCAATGTCTGTATTGGACTCAGATTCACTTGAGCAGAGACCTGTCACTTCCATATGCTTTTCACACAACCTCTTCCGGCACCTAACATAAGGATGCTGGGACCTAGGTCTACAGGCAGTCAGGATGCGGGAGGGTCCTGCCCTGAACTCAGCTCGCACAAGGAAGCATGCCTGCAAGCCAGCTTTCAACTAGCTGCGTTCCTCGGGCACTGAGAACGTAGCAGTGTTCTAAGCCAGGAGGTACCCAGAATACCACTCCACTGCAGCTGGAGACACCCTCCAGGTCTGCTTATTCCACTTGCGTCTCACAAGCCTCTGACAAACGGCGGTGGTGCAGATGTTGGAAACTCTTTCTGCAGGCAGTGTGCAACTGTGAGGGACTGAGGTTGAGCTCAACTCTCCGAAGTAAGTTGCTTTTGGACAAGGCGTTCAGCTAGCTTCTCTCGTATGGCACTTAGGATGTAGCACCTGGTTCACACAGGGAATACTAGGAAACCGCTGGATTGAGCTTGGATGCACTAGTCTTCTGGGCCGGGACTTTCCATTTACCAATCACAACACTTCAGGCACGCATCGGGGCTAGGCCTGTTAGGAGGGCGTTGTACGTGCAGGCAGGATGTGGGAGGGACAGTCCAAAGCTCAACTCTCGGAAGTGTGTATGCTTTGCAGGCAGATGTCTGCTAGACACTTTGATGGGAGCTAGGACCTACTACAAACTCATTGAACAAGGACGTTTGCAATGTCTGTATTGTGATCAGATACACTTGAGGAGAATCTGTCACTTCCAGATGCTCTTCACACAACCTCTTCTGGCGCCTAACATAAGGATGCTGGCACCTATGTCTACGTGCACTCAGGATGCGGGAGGGTCCTGCCCTGACCTCAGCTCGCACAAGGAAGCAGGCCTGCAAGCCAGCTTTCAAATAGCTGCGTTCTTAGGGCACTGAGAACGTAGCAGTACTCTCCGCCAGGAGGTACCCAGAACACCACTCCACTGCAGCTGGAGACACCCTCCAGGTCTGCTTATTCCACTTGCGTCTCACAAGCCTCTGACAAACGGCTGTGGTGCAGATGTGGGAAACTCTTTCTGCAGGCAGTGTGCAACTGTGAGGGACTGAGGGTGAGGTCAACTCTCCGAAGTACGTTGCTTTTGGACAAGGCGTTCAGCTAGCTTCTCTCGTATGGCACTTAGGATGTAGCACCTGGTTCACACAGGGAATACTAGGAAATCGCTGTATTGCGCTTGGATGCACTAGTGTGTGGGCCGGGACTTCCACTTACCTCTCACAGCACTTCAGGCACGCATTGAGCCTAGGCCTGTTAGGAGCGCGGTGTACCTGCAGGCAGGATGTGGGAGGGACAGGCCATAAGCTCAACTCTCAGGGGCGTGTATGCCTGGGAGGCAGATGTCTGCTCCCCACTCATACCGTGGAGTTAGATCCTAGCTACACTCTCATTGAACAAGGACGTTGGCAATCGCTGTATTCAACTCACATTCCCGTGAGGACAGGTCTGACGTGTCCACACGCATTTCTAACAACCTCTCCCTGCACCTGACATGAGGATGTTAGCAGCTCCACCCAGAGGGGGACCCTAGGCGGGAGGGTCCTTTGTTGTGCTCAACTCTCAAAAGGAAGCATGCCCCGAATGCAGCTTTCCACTAGCTGCCTTCTTATGGCCGAGAGAACGTAGCAGCACTGGAAGTCAGGACGTTGCGTAAATACCGCTCTACTCCAACGAGTGACAGCACCATTGAGGCCTGCAGCTTGCCCCTTGCGTCCCATGAGCTTCTGACAAACATGTCTACTGAGGATGTTCGTAACTCCATGTGCAGGCAGTGTGGAAGTGGGAAGGACCGCGAGTCAGCTCATCTCACAGAAGGAAGTTCCCCTGACAGAGAGCTTGCAACTAGGTACTCAGGGTTGGAAGTTAGTATGTACCACGCATCTGAGGGAGGAAGTCGTCAGAAGTCACTGGATTGAGCTAAGAGACACTTGCCTCTCACAAAGCTTGAATCCCGTGTCCAACGAAATCCCTTGGCTGCAAAGGGTACAGGCGGTCAGCATGAGGGAGGTTGAAGCCATAAGCTCAACCCAAAGGAGTGTGCATGCCTTGGAGGCAGCTGTCCGCTAGGCGCGAAATTGACAAGCCAGTCACTTGGTTCTCTCTCTGCTCCTGTCCCGCGTAGAACGAAATGCTGTGCAAGCGAACCGTGCAGGCATCAGGATGTGGGAGCGATAGGCCATAAGCTCAACTCTCGGAAGTGTGTACGCTTTGCAGGCAGATGGCTGTTAGACACTTATTAATGGGAGCTGGGACCGAGCTACACTCTCATTGAACAAGAACGTTTGCAATGTCTGTATTGGACTCAGATTCACTTGAGCAGAGACCTGTCACTTCCATATGCTTTTCACACAACCTCTTCCGGCACCTAACATAAGGATGCTGGGACCTAGGTCTACAGGCAGTCAGGATGCGGGAGGGTCCTGCCCTGAACTCAGCTCGCACGAGGAAGCATGCCTGCAAGGCAGCTTTCAACTAGCTGCGTTCCTCGGGCACTGAGAACGTAGCAGTGTTCTAAGCCAGGAGGTACCCAGAATAGCACTCCACTGCGGCTGGAGACACCCTCCAGGTCTGCTTATTCCACTTGCGTCTCACAAGCCTCTGACTAACGGCGGTGGTGCAGATGTTGGAAACTCTTTCTGCAGGCAGTGTGCAACTGTGAGGGACAGAGGTTGAGCTCACCTCTCCGAAGTAAGTTGCTTTTGGACAAGACGTTCAGCTAGCTCCTCTCGTATGGCCCTTAGGATGTAGCACCTGGTTCACCCAGGGAATACTAGGAAACCGCTGGATTGAACTTGGATGCACTAGTCTTCTGGGCCGGGACTTTCCGTTTACCAATCACAACACTTCAGGCACGCATCGGGGCTAGGCCTGTTAGGAGCACGGTGTACGTGCAGGCAGGATGTGGGAGGGACAGTCCATAGCTCAACTCTCGGAATTGTGTATGCTTTGCAGGCAGATGTCTGCTAGACACTTTGATGGGAGCTAGGACCTAGTACAATCTCATTGAACAAGGACGTTTGCAATGTCTGTATTGAGATCAGATACGCTTGAGGAGAATCCTGTCTCCTCCACATATTCTTCACAAAACCTCTTCCGGCGCCTAAAATAAGGATGCTGGGACCTATGTCTACGTGCACTCAGGATGCGGGAGGGTCCTGCCCTGACCTCAGCTCGCACAAGGAAGCAGGCCTGCAAGCCAGCTTTCAAATAGCTGCGTTCTTAGGGCACTGAGAACGTAGCAGTACTCTCCGCCAGGAGGTACCCAGAATACCACTACACGGCAGCTGGAGACACCCTCCAGGTCTGCTTATTCACCTTGCGTCTCACAAGCCTCTGACAACCGGCGGTGGTGTAGAAGTTGGAAACTCTTTCTGCAGGCAGTGTGCAACTGTGAGGGACTGAGGTTGAGCTCAACTCTCCGAAGTAAGTTGCTTTTGGGCAAGGCGTTCAGCTAGCTTCTCTCATATGGCACTTAGGATGTAGCACCTGGCTCACACAGGGAATACTAGGAAATCGCTGGATTGAGCTTGGATGCACTAGTTTTCTGGGCCAGGACTTTCCATTTACCAATCACAACACTTCAGGCACGCATCGGGGGTAGGCCTGTTAGGAGGGCGTTGTACGTGCAGGCAGGATGTGGGAGGGACAGTCCAAAGCTCAACTCTCGGAAGTGTGTATGCTTTGCAGGCAGATGTCTGCTAGACACTTTGATGGGAGCTAGGACCTACTACAAACTCATTGAACAAGGACGTTTGCAATGTCTGTATTGTGATCAGATACACTTGAGGAGAATCTGTCACTTCCAGATGCTCTTCACACAACCTCTTCTGGCGCCTAACATAAGGATGCTGGCACCTATGTCTACGTGCACTCAGGATGCGGGAGGGTCCTGCCCTGACCTCAGCTCGCACAAGGAAGCAGGCCTGCAAGCCAGCTTTCAAATAGCTGCGTTCTTAGGGCACTGAGAACGTAGCAGTACTCTCCGCCAGGAGGTACCCAGAACACCACTCCACTGCAGCTGGAGACACCCTCCAGGTCTGCTTATTCCACTTGCGTCTCACAAGCCTCTGACAAACGGCTCTGGTGCAGATGTTGGAAACTCTTTCTGCAGGCAGTGTGCAACTGTGAGGGACTGAGGGTGAGGTCAACTCTCCGAAGTACGTTGCTTTTGGACAAGGCGTTCAGCTAGCTTCTCTCGTATGGCACTTAGGATGTAGCACCTGGTTCACACAGGGAATACTAGGAAATCGCTGTATTGCGCTTGGATGCACTAGTGTGTGGGCCGGGACTTCCACTTACCTCTCACAGCACTTCAGGCACGCATTGAGCCTAGGCCTGTTAGGAGCGCGGTGTACCTGCAGGCAGGATGTGGGAGGGACAGGCCATAAGCTCAACTCTCAGGGGCGTGTATGCCTGGGAGGCAGATGTCTGCTCCCCACTCATACCGTGGAGTTAGATCCTAGCTACACTCTCATTGAACAAGGACGTTGGCAATCGCTGTATTCAACTCACATTCCCGTGAGGACAGGTCTGACGTGTCCACACGCATTTCTAACAACCTCTCCCTGCACCTGACATGAGGATGTTAGCAGCTCCACCCAGAGGGGGACCCTAGGCGGGAGGGTCCTTTGTTGTGCTCAACTCTCAAAAGGAAGCATGCCCCGAATGCAGCTTTCCACTAGCTGCCTTCTTATGGCCGAGAGAACGTAGCAGCACTGGAAGTCAGGACGTTGCGTAAATACCGCTCTACTCCAACGAGTGACAGCACCATTGAGGCCTGCAGCTTGCCCCTTGCGTCCCATGAGCTTCTGACAAACATGTCTACTGAGGATGTTCGTAACTCCATGTGCAGGCAGTGTGGAAGTGGGAAGGACCGCGAGTCAGCTCATCTCACAGAAGGAAGTTCCCCTGACAGAGAGCTTGCAACTAGGTACTCAGGGTTGGAAGTTAGTATGTACCACGCATCTGAGGGAGGAAGTCGTCAGAAGTCACTGGATTGAGCTAAGAGACACTTGCCTCTCACAAAGCTTGAATCCCGTGTCCAACGAAATCCCTTGGCTGCAAAGGGTACAGGCGGTCAGCATGAGGGAGGTTGAAGCCATAAGCTCAACCCAAAGGAGTGTGCATGCCTTGGAGGCAGCTGTCCGCTAGGCGCGAAATTGACAAGCCAGTCACTTGGTTCTCTCTCGGCTCCTGTCCCGCGTAGAACGAAATGCTGTGCAAGCGAACCGTGCAGGCATCAGGATGTGGGAGCGATAGGCCATAAGCTCAACTCTCGGAAGTGTGTACGCTTTGCAGGCAGATGGCTGCTAGACACTTATTGATGGGAGCTGGGACCGAGCTACACTCTCATTGAACAAGAACGTTTGCAATGTCTGTATTGGACTCAGATTCACTTGAGCAGAGACCTGTCACTTCCATATGCTTTTCACACAACCTCTTCCGGCACCTAACATAAGGATGCTGGGACCTAGGTCTACAGGCAGTCAGGATGCGGGAGGGTCCTGCCCTGAACTCAGCTCGCACGAGGAAGCATGCCTGCAAGGCAGCTTTCAACTAGCTGCGTTCCTCGGGCACTGAGAACGTAGCAGTGTTCTAAGCCAGGAGGTACCCAGAATAGCACTCCACTGCGGCTGGAGACACCCTCCAGGTCTGCTTATTCCACTTGCGTCTCACAAGCCTCTGACTAACGGCGGTGGTGCAGATGTTGGAAACTCTTTCTGCAGGCAGTGTGCAACTGTGAGGGACAGAGGTTGAGCTCACCTCTCCGAAGTAAGTTGCTTTTGGACAAGACGTTCAGCTAGCTCCTCTCGTATGGCCCTTAGGATGTAGCACCTGGTTCACCCAGGGAATACTAGGAAACCGCTGGATTGAACTTGGATGCACTAGTCTTCTGGGCCGGGACTTTCCGTTTACCAATCACAACACTTCAGGCACGCATCGGGGCTAGGCCTGTTAGGAGCACGGTGTACGTGCAGGCAGGATGTGGGAGGGACATTCCATAGCTCAACTCTCGGAATTGTGTATGCTTTGCAGGCAGATGTCTGCTAGACACTTTGATGGGAGCTAGGACCTAGTACAATCTCATTGAACAAGGACGTTTGCAATGTCTGTATTGAGATCAGATACGCTTGAGGAGAATCCTGTCTCCTCCACATATTCTTCACAAAACCTCTTCCGGCGCCTAAAATAAGGATGCTGGGACCTATGTCTACGTGCACTCAGGATGCGGGAGGGTCCTGCCCTGACCTCAGCTCGCACAAGGAAGCAGGCCTGCAAGCCAGCTTTCAAATAGCTGCGTTCTTAGGGCACTGAGAACGTAGCAGTACTCTCCGCCAGGAGGTACCCAGAATACCACTACACGGCAGCTGGAGACACCCTCCAGGTCTGCTTATTCACCTTGCGTCTCACAAGCCTCTGACAACCGGCGGTGGTGTAGAAGTTGGAAACTCTTTCTGCAGGCAGTGTGCAACTGTGAGGGACTGAGGTTGAGCTCAACTCTCCGAAGTAAGTTGCTTTTGGGCAAGGCGTTCAGCTAGCTTCTCTCATATGGCACTTAGGATGTAGCACCTGGCTCACACAGGGAATACTAGGAAATCGCTGGATTGAGCTTGGATGCACTAGTTTTCTGGGCCAGGACTTTCCATTTACCAATCACAACACTTCAGGCACGCATCGGGGGTAGGCCTGTTAGGAGGGCGTTGTACGTGCAGGCAGGATGTGGGAGGGACAGTCCAAAGCTCAACTCTCGGAAGTGTGTATGCTTTGCAGGCAGATGTCTGCTAGACACTTTGATGGGAGCTAGGACCTACTACAAACTCATTGAACAAGGACGTTTGCAATGTCTGTATTGTGATCAGATACACTTGAGGAGAATCTGTCACTTCCAGATGCTCTTCACACAACCTCTTCTGGCGCCTAACATAAGGATGCTGGCACCTATGTCTACGTGCACTCAGGATGCGGGAGGGTCCTGCCCTGACCTCAGCTCGCACAAGGAAGCAGGCCTGCAAGCCAGCTTTCAAATAGCTGCGTTCTTAGGGCACTGAGAACGTAGCAGTACTCTCCGCCAGGAGGTACCCAGAACACCACTCCACTGCAGCTGGAGACACCCTCCAGGTCTGCTTATTCCACTTGCGTCTCACAAGCCTCTGACAAACGGCTGTGGTGCAGATGTGGGAAACTCTTTCTGCAGGCAGTGTGCAACTGTGAGGGACTGAGGGTGAGGTCAACTCTCCGAAGTACGTTGCTTTTGGACAAGGCGTTCAGCTAGCTTCTCTCGTATGGCACTTAGGATGTAGCACCTGGTTCACACAGGGAATACTAGGAAATCGCTGTATTGCGCTTGGATGCACTAGTGTGTGGGCCGGGACTTCCACTTACCTCTCACAGCACTTCAGGCACGCATTGAGCCTAGGCCTGTTAGGAGCGCGGTGTACCTGCAGGCAGGATGTGGGAGGGACAGGCCATAAGCTCAACTCTCAGGGGCGTGTATGCCTGGGAGGCAGATGTCTGCTCCCCACTCATACCGTGGAGTTAGATCCTAGCTACACTCTCATTGAACAAGGACGTTGGCAATCGCTGTATTCAACTCACATTCCCGTGAGGACAGGTCTGACGTGTCCACACGCATTTCTAACAACCTCTCCCTGCACCTGACATGAGGATGTTAGCAGCTCCACCCAGAGGGGGACCCTAGGCGGGAGGGTCCTTTGTTGTGCTCAACTCTCAAAAGGAAGCATGCCCCGAATGCAGCTTTCCACTAGCTGCCTTCTTATGGCCGAGAGAACGTAGCAGCACTGGAAGTCAGGACGTTGCGTAAATACCGCTCTACTCCAACGAGTGACAGCACCATTGAGGCCTGCAGCTTGCCCCTTGCGTCCCATGAGCTTCTGACAAACATGTCTACTGAGGATGTTCGTAACTCCATGTGCAGGCAGTGTGGAAGTGGGAAGGACCGCGAGTCAGCTCATCTCACAGAAGGAAGTTCCCCTGACAGAGAGCTTGCAACTAGGTACTCAGGGTTGGAAGTTAGTATGTACCACGCATCTGAGGGAGGAAGTCGTCAGAAGTCACTGGATTGAGCTAAGAGACACTTGCCTCTCACAAAGCTTGAATCCCGTGTCCAACGAAATCCCTTGGCTGCAAAGGGTACAGGCGGTCAGCATGAGGGAGGTTGAAGCCATAAGCTCAACCCAAAGGAGTGTGCATGCCTTGGAGGCAGCTGTCCGCTAGGCGCGAAATTGACAAGCCAGTCACTTGGTTCTCTCTCTGCTCCTGTCCCGCGTAGAACGAAATGCTGTGCAAGCGAACCGTGCAGGCATCAGGATGTGGGAGCGATAGGCCATAAGCTCAACTCTCGGAAGTGTGTACGCTTTGCAGGCAGATGGCTGCTAGACACTTATTGATGGGAGCTGGGACCGAGCTACACTCTCATTGAACAAGAACGTTTGCAATGTCTGTATTGGACTCAGATTCACTTGAGCAGAGACCTGTCACTTCCATATGCTTTTCACACAACCTCTTCCGGCACCTAACATAAGGATGCTGGGACCTAGGTCTACAGGCAGTCAGGATGCGGGAGGGTCCTGCCCTGAACTCAGCTCGCACGAGGAAGCATGCCTGCAAGGCAGCTTTCAACTAGCTGCGTTCCTCGGGCACTGAGAACGTAGCAGTGTTCTAAGCCAGGAGGTACCCAGAATAGCACTCCACTGCGGCTGGAGACACCCTCCAGGTCTGCTTATTCCACTTGCGTCTCACAAGCCTCTGACTAACGGCGGTGGTGCAGATGTTGGAAACTCTTTCTGCAGGCAGTGTGCAACTGTGAGGGACAGAGGTTGAGCTCACCTCTCCGAAGTAAGTTGCTTTTGGACAAGACGTTCAGCTAGCTCCTCTCGTATGGCCCTTAGGATGTAGCACCTGGTTCACCCAGGGAATACTAGGAAACCGCTGGATTGAACTTGGATGCACTAGTCTTCTGGGCCGGGACTTTCCGTTTACCAATCACAACACTTCAGGCACGCATCGGGGCTAGGCCTGTTAGGAGCACGGTGTACGTGCAGGCAGGATGTGGGAGGGACATTCCATAGCTCAACTCTCGGAATTGTGTATGCTTTGCAGGCAGATGTCTGCTAGACACTTTGATGGGAGCTAGGACCTAGTACAATCTCATTGAACAAGGACGTTTGCAATGTCTGTATTGAGATCAGATACGCTTGAGGAGAATCCTGTCTCCTCCACATATTCTTCACAAAACCTCTTCCGGCGCCTAAAATAAGGATGCTGGGACCTATGTCTACGTGCACTCAGGATGCGGGAGGGTCCTGCCCTGACCTCAGCTCGCACAAGGAAGCAGGCCTGCAAGCCAGCTTTCAAATAGCTGCGTTCTTAGGGCACTGAGAACGTAGCAGTACTCTCCGCCAGGAGGTACCCAGAATACCACTACACGGCAGCTGGAGACACCCTCCAGGTCTGCTTATTCACCTTGCGTCTCACAAGCCTCTGACAACCGGCGGTGGTGTAGAAGTTGGAAACTCTTTCTGCAGGCAGTGTGCAACTGTGAGGGACTGAGGTTGAGCTCAACTCTCCGAAGTAAGTTGCTTTTGGGCAAGGCGTTCAGCTAGCTTCTCTCATATGGCACTTAGGATGTAGCACCTGGCTCACACAGGGAATACTAGGAAATCGCTGGATTGAGCTTGGATGCACTAGTTTTCTGGGCCAGGACTTTCCATTTACCAATCACAACACTTCAGGCACGCATCGGGGGTAGGCCTGTTAGGAGGGCGTTGTACGTGCAGGCAGGATGTGGGAGGGACAGTCCAAAGCTCAACTCTCGGAAGTGTGTATGCTTTGCAGGCAGATGTCTGCTAGACACTTTGATGGGAGCTAGGACCTACTACAAACTCATTGAACAAGGACGTTTGCAATGTCTGTATTGTGATCAGATACACTTGAGGAGAATCTGTCACTTCCAGATGCTCTTCACACAACCTCTTCTGGCGCCTAACATAAGGATGCTGGCACCTATGTCTACGTGCACTCAGGATGCGGGAGGGTCCTGCCCTGACCTCAGCTCGCACAAGGAAGCAGGCCTGCAAGCCAGCTTTCAAATAGCTGCGTTCTTAGGGCACTGAGAACGTAGCAGTACTCTCCGCCAGGAGGTACCCAGAACACCACTCCACTGCAGCTGGAGACACCCTCCAGGTCTGCTTATTCCACTTGCGTCTCACAAGCCTCTGACAAACGGCTCTGGTGCAGATGTTGGAAACTCTTTCTGCAGGCAGTGTGCAACTGTGAGGGACTGAGGGTGAGGTCAACTCTCCGAAGTACGTTGCTTTTGGACAAGGCGTTCAGCTAGCTTCTCTCGTATGGCACTTAGGATGTAGCACCTGGTTCACACAGGGAATACTAGGAAATCGCTGTATTGCGCTTGGATGCACTAGTGTGTGGGCCGGGACTTCCACTTACCTCTCACAGCACTTCAGGCACGCATTGAGCCTAGGCCTGTTAGGAGCGCGGTGTACCTGCAGGCAGGATGTGGGAGGGACAGGCCATAAGCTCAACTCTCAGGGGCGTGTATGCCTGGGAGGCAGATGTCTGCTCCCCACTCATACCGTGGAGTTAGATCCTAGCTACACTCTCATTGAACAAGGACGTTGGCAATCGCTGTATTCAACTCACATTCCCGTGAGGACAGGTCTGACGTGTCCACACGCATTTCTAACAACCTCTCCCTGCACCTGACATGAGGATGTTAGCAGCTCCACCCAGAGGGGGACCCTAGGCGGGAGGGTCCTTTGTTGTGCTCAACTCTCAAAAGGAAGCATGCCCCGAATGCAGCTTTCCACTAGCTGCCTTCTTATGGCCGAGAGAACGTAGCAGCACTGGAAGTCAGGACGTTGCGTAAATACCGCTCTACTCCAACGAGTGACAGCACCATTGAGGCCTGCAGCTTGCCCCTTGCGTCCCATGAGCTTCTGACAAACATGTCTACTGAGGATGTTCGTAACTCCATGTGCAGGCAGTGTGGAAGTGGGAAGGACCGCGAGTCAGCTCATCTCACAGAAGGAAGTTCCCCTGACAGAGAGCTTGCAACTAGGTACTCAGGGTTGGAAGTTAGTATGTACCACGCATCTGAGGGAGGAAGTCGTCAGAAGTCACTGGATTGAGCTAAGAGACACTTGCCTCTCACAAAGCTTGAATCCCGTGTCCAACGAAATCCCTTGGCTGCAAAGGGTACAGGCGGTCAGCATGAGGGAGGTTGAAGCCATAAGCTCAACCCAAAGGAGTGTGCATGCCTTGGAGGCAGCTGTCCGCTAGGCGCGAAATTGACAAGCCAGTCACTTGGTTCTCTCTCTGCTCCTGTCCCGCGTAGAACGAAATGCTGTGCAAGCGAACCGTGCAGGCATCAGGATGTGGGAGCGATAGGCCATAAGCTCAACTCTCGGAAGTGTGTACGCTTTGCAGGCAGATGGCTGCTAGACACTTATTGATGGGAGCTGGGACCGAGCTACACTCTCATTGAACAAGAACGTTTGCAATGTCTGTATTGGACTCAGATTCACTTGAGCAGAGACCTGTCACTTCCATATGCTTTTCACACAACCTCTTCCGGCACCTAACATAAGGATGCTGGGACCTAGGTCTACAGGCAGTCAGGATGCGGGAGGGTCCTGCCCTGAACTCAGCTCGCACGAGGAAGCATGCCTGCAAGGCAGCTTTCAACTAGCTGCGTTCCTCGGGCACTGAGAACGTAGCAGTGTTCTAAGCCAGGAGGTACCCAGAATAGCACTCCACTGCGGCTGGAGACACCCTCCAGGTCTGCTTATTCCACTTGCGTCTCACAAGCCTCTGACTAACGGCGGTGGTGCAGATGTTGGAAACTCTTTCTGCAGGCAGTGTGCAACTGTGAGGGACAGAGGTTGAGCTCACCTCTCCGAAGTAAGTTGCTTTTGGACAAGACGTTCAGCTAGCTTCTCTCGTATGGCCCTTAGGATGTAGCACCTGGTTCACCCAGGGAATACTAGGAAACCGCTGGATTGAACTTGGATGCACTAGTCTTCTGGGCCGGGACTTTCCGTTTACCAATCACAACACTTCAGGCACGCATCGGGGCTAGGCCTGTTAGGAGCACGGTGTACGTGCAGGCAGGATGTGGGAGGGACATTCCATAGCTCAACTCTCGGAATTGTGTATGCTTTGCAGGCAGATGTCTGCTAGACACTTTGATGGGAGCTAGGACCTAGTACAATCTCATTGAACAAGGACGTTTGCAATGTCTGTATTGAGATCAGATACGCTTGAGGAGAATCCTGTCTCCTCCACATATTCTTCACAAAACCTCTTCCGGCGCCTAAAATAAGGATGCTGGGACCTATGTCTACGTGCACTCAGGATGCGGGAGGGTCCTGCCCTGACCTCAGCTCGCACAAGGAAGCAGGCCTGCAAGCCAGCTTTCAAATAGCTGCGTTCTTAGGGCACTGAGAACGTAGCAGTACTCTCCGCCAGGAGGTACCCAGAATACCACTACACGGCAGCTGGAGACACCCTCCAGGTCTGCTTATTCACCTTGCGTCTCACAAGCCTCTGACAACCGGCGGTGGTGTAGAAGTTGGAAACTCTTTCTGCAGGCAGTGTGCAACTGTGAGGGACTGAGGTTGAGCTCAACTCTCCGAAGTAAGTTGCTTTTGGGCAAGGCGTTCAGCTAGCTTCTCTCATATGGCACTTAGGATGTAGCACCTGGCTCACACAGGGAATACTAGGAAATCGCTGGATTGAGCTTGGATGCACTAGTTTTCTGGGCCAGGACTTTCCATTTACCAATCACAACACTTCAGGCACGCATCGGGGGTAGGCCTGTTAGGAGGGCGTTGTACGTGCAGGCAGGATGTGGGAGGGACAGTCCAAAGCTCAACTCTCGGAAGTGTGTATGCTTTGCAGGCAGATGTCTGCTAGACACTTTGATGGGAGCTAGGACCTACTACAAACTCATTGAACAAGGACGTTTGCAATGTCTGTATTGTGATCAGATACACTTGAGGAGAATCTGTCACTTCCAGATGCTCTTCACACAACCTCTTCTGGCGCCTAACATAAGGATGCTGGCACCTATGTCTACGTGCACTCAGGATGCGGGAGGGTCCTGCCCTGACCTCAGCTCGCACAAGGAAGCAGGCCTGCAAGCCAGCTTTCAAATAGCTGCGTTCTTAGGGCACTGAGAACGTAGCAGTACTCTCCGCCAGGAGGTACCCAGAACACCACTCCACTGCAGCTGGAGACACCCTCCAGGTCTGCTTATTCCACTTGCGTCTCACAAGCCTCTGACAAACGGCTGTGGTGCAGATGTGGGAAACTCTTTCTGCAGGCAGTGTGCAACTGTGAGGGACTGAGGGTGAGGTCAACTCTCCGAAGTACGTTGCTTTTGGACAAGGCGTTCAGCTAGCTTCTCTCGTATGGCACTTAGGATGTAGCACCTGGTTCACACAGGGAATACTAGGAAATCGCTGTATTGCGCTTGGATGCACTAGTGTGTGGGCCGGGACTTCCACTTACCTCTCACAGCACTTCAGGCACGCATTGAGCCTAGGCCTGTTAGGAGCGCGGTGTACCTGCAGGCAGGATGTGGGAGGGACAGGCCATAAGCTCAACTCTCAGGGGCGTGTATGCCTGGGAGGCAGATGTCTGCTCCCCACTCATACCGTGGAGTTAGATCCTAGCTACACTCTCATTGAACAAGGACGTTGGCAATCGCTGTATTCAACTCACATTCCCGTGAGGACAGGTCTGACGTGTCCACACGCATTTCTAACAACCTCTCCCTGCACCTGACATGAGGATGTTAGCAGCTCCACCCAGAGGGGGACCCTAGGCGGGAGGGTCCTTTGTTGTGCTCAACTCTCAAAAGGAAGCATGCCCCGAATGCAGCTTTCCACTAGCTGCCTTCTTATGGCCGAGAGAACGTAGCAGCACTGGAAGTCAGGACGTTGCGTAAATACCGCTCTACTCCAACGAGTGACAGCACCATTGAGGCCTGCAGCTTGCCCCTTGCGTCCCATGAGCTTCTGACAAACATGTCTACTGAGGATGTTCGTAACTCCATGTGCAGGCAGTGTGGAAGTGGGAAGGACCGCGAGTCAGCTCATCTCACAGAAGGAAGTTCCCCTGACAGAGAGCTTGCAACTAGGTACTCAGGGTTGGAAGTTAGTATGTACCACGCATCTGAGGGAGGAAGTCGTCAGAAGTCACTGGATTGAGCTAAGAGACACTTGCCTCTCACAAAGCTTGAATCCCGTGTCCAACGAAATCCCTTGGCTGCAAAGGGTACAGGCGGTCAGCATGAGGGAGGTTGAAGCCATAAGCTCAACCCAAAGGAGTGTGCATGCCTTGGAGGCAGCTGTCCGCTAGGCGCGAAATTGACAAGCCAGTCACTTGGTTCTCTCTCGGCTCCTGTCCCGCGTAGAACGAAATGCTGTGCAAGCGAACCGTGCAGGCATCAGGATGTGGGAGCGATAGGCCATAAGCTCAACTCTCGGAAGTGTGTACGCTTTGCAGGCAGATGGCTGCTAGACACTTATTGATGGGAGCTGGGACCGAGCTACACTCTCATTGAACAAGAACGTTTGCAATGTCTGTACTGGACTCAGATTCACTTGAGCAGAGACCTGTCACTTCCATATGCTTTCACACAACCTCTTCCGGCACCTAACATAAGGATGCTGGGACCTAGGTCTACAGGCAGTCAGGATGCGGGAGGGTCCTGCCCTGACCTCAGCTCGCACAAGGAAGCAGGCCTGCAAGCCAGCTTTCAAATAGCTGCGTTCTTAGGGCACTGAGAACGTAGCAGTGTTCTAAGCCAGGAGGTACCCAGAATACCACTACACGGCAGCTGGAGACACCCTCCAGGTCTGCTTATTCACCTTGCGTCTCACAAGCCTCTGACAACCGGCGGTGGTGTAGAAGTTGGAAACTCTTTCTGCAGGCAGTGTGCAACTGTGAGGGACTGAGGTTGAGCTCAACTCTCCGAAGTAAGTTGCTTTTGGGCAAGGCGTTCAGCTAGCTTCTCTCATATGGCACTTAGGATGTAGCACCTGGCTCACACAGGGAATACTAGGAAATCGCTGGATTGAGCTTGGATGCACTAGTTTTCTGGGCCAGGACTTTCCATTTACCAATCACAACACTTCAGGCACGCATCGGGGGTAGGCCTGTTAGGAGGGCGTTGTACGTGCAGGCAGGATGTGGGAGGGACAGTCCAAAGCTCAACTCTCGGAAGTGTGTATGCTTTGCAGGCAGATGTCTGCTAGACACTTTGATGGGAGCTAGGACCTACTACAAACTCATTGAACAAGGACGTTTGCAATGTCTGTATTGTGATCAGATACACTTGAGGAGAATCTGTCACTTCCAGATGCTCTTCACACAACCTCTTCTGGCGCCTAACATAAGGATGCTGGCACCTATGTCTACGTGCACTCAGGATGCGGGAGGGTCCTGCCCTGACCTCAGCTCGCACAAGGAAGCAGGCCTGCAAGCCAGCTTTCAAATAGCTGCGTTCTTAGGGCACTGAGAACGTAGCAGTACTCTCCGCCAGGAGGTACCCAGAACACCACTCCACTGCAGCTGGAGACACCCTCCAGGTCTGCTTATTCCACTTGCGTCTCACAAGCCTCTGACAAACGGCTGTGGTGCAGATGTGGGAAACTCTTTCTGCAGGCAGTGTGCAACTGTGAGGGACTGAGGGTGAGGTCAACTCTCCGAAGTACGTTGCTTTTGGACAAGGCGTTCAGCTAGCTTCTCTCGTATGGCACTTAGGATGTAGCACCTGGTTCACACAGGGAATACTAGGAAATCGCTGTATTGCGCTTGGATGCACTAGTGTGTGGGCCGGGACTTCCACTTACCTCTCACAGCACTTCAGGCACGCATTGAGCCTAGGCCTGTTAGGAGCGCGGTGTACCTGCAGGCAGGATGTGGGAGGGACAGGCCATAAGCTCAACTCTCAGGGGCGTGTATGCCTGGGAGGCAGATGTCTGCTCCCCACTCATACCGTGGAGTTAGATCCTAGCTACACTCTCATTGAACAAGGACGTTGGCAATCGCTGTATTCAACTCACATTCCCGTGAGGACAGGTCTGACGTGTCCACACGCATTTCTAACAACCTCTCCCTGCACCTGACATGAGGATGTTAGCAGCTCCACCCAGAGGGGGACCCTAGGCGGGAGGGTCCTTTGTTGTGCTCAACTCTCAAAAGGAAGCATGCCCCGAATGCAGCTTTCCACTAGCTGCCTTCTTATGGCCGAGAGAACGTAGCAGCACTGGAAGTCAGGACGTTGCGTAAATACCGCTCTACTCCAACGAGTGACAGCACCATTGAGGCCTGCAGCTTGCCCCTTGCGTCCCATGAGCTTCTGACAAACATGTCTACTGAGGATGTTCGTAACTCCATGTGCAGGCAGTGTGGAAGTGGGAAGGACCGCGAGTCAGCTCATCTCACAGAAGGAAGTTCCCCTGACAGAGAGCTTGCAACTAGGTACTCAGGGTTGGAAGTTAGTATGTACCACGCATCTGAGGGAGGAAGTCGTCAGAAGTCACTGGATTGAGCTAAGAGACACTTGCCTCTCACAAAGCTTGAATCCCGTGTCCAACGAAATCCCTTGGCTGCAAAGGGTACAGGCGGTCAGCATGAGGGAGGTTGAAGCCATAAGCTCAACCCAAAGGAGTGTGCATGCCTTGGAGGCAGCTGTCCGCTAGGCGCGAAATTGACAAGCCAGTCACTTGGTTCTCTCTCGGCTCCTGTCCCGCGTAGAACGAAATGCTGTGCAAGCGAACCGTGCAGGCATCAGGATGTGGGAGCGATAGGCCATAAGCTCAACTCTCGGAAGTGTGTACGCTTTGCAGGCAGATGGCTGCTAGACACTTATTGATGGGAGCTGGGACCGAGCTACACTCTCATTGAACAAGAACGTTTGCAATGTCTGTATTGGACTCAGATTCACTTGAGCAGAGACCTGTCACTTCCATATGCTTTTCACACAACCTCTTCCGGCACCTAACATAAGGATGCTGGGACCTAGGTCTACAGGCAGTCAGGATGCGGGAGGGTCCTGCCCTGAACTCAGCTCGCACGAGGAAGCATGCCTGCAAGGCAGCTTTCAACTAGCTGCGTTCCTCGGGCACTGAGAACGTAGCAGTGTTCTAAGCCAGGAGGTACCCAGAATAGCACTCCACTGCGGCTGGAGACACCCTCCAGGTCTGCTTATTCCACTTGCGTCTCACAAGCCTCTGACTAACGGCGGTGGTGCAGATGTTGGAAACTCTTTCTGCAGGCAGTGTGCAACTGTGAGGGACAGAGGTTGAGCTCACCTCTCCGAAGTAAGTTGCTTTTGGACAAGACGTTCAGCTAGCTCCTCTCGTATGGCCCTTAGGATGTAGCACCTGGTTCACCCAGGGAATACTAGGAAACCGCTGGATTGAACTTGGATGCACTAGTCTTCTGGGCCGGGACTTTCCGTTTACCAATCACAACACTTCAGGCACGCATCGGGGCTAGGCCTGTTAGGAGCACGGTGTACGTGCAGGCAGGATGTGGGAGGGACATTCCATAGCTCAACTCTCGGAATTGTGTATGCTTTGCAGGCAGATGTCTGCTAGACACTTTGATGGGAGCTAGGACCTAGTACAATCTCATTGAACAAGGACGTTTGCAATGTCTGTATTGAGATCAGATACGCTTGAGGAGAATCCTGTCTCCTCCACATATTCTTCACAAAACCTCTTCCGGCGCCTAAAATAAGGATGCTGGGACCTATGTCTACGTGCACTCAGGATGCGGGAGGGTCCTGCCCTGACCTCAGCTCGCACAAGGAAGCAGGCCTGCAAGCCAGCTTTCAAATAGCTGCGTTCTTAGGGCACTGAGAACGTAGCAGTACTCTCCGCCAGGAGGTACCCAGAATACCACTACACGGCAGCTGGAGACACCCTCCAGGTCTGCTTATTCACCTTGCGTCTCACAAGCCTCTGACAACCGGCGGTGGTGTAGAAGTTGGACACTCTTTCTGCAGGCAGTGTGCAACTGTGAGGGACTGAGGTTGAGCTCAACTCTCCGAAGTAAGTTGCTTTTGGGCAAGGCGTTCAGCTAGCTTCTCTCATATGGCACTTAGGATGTAGCACCTGGCTCACACAGGGAATACTAGGAAATCGCTGGATTGAGCTTGGATGCACTAGTTTTCTGGGCCAGGACTTTCCATTTACCAATCACAACACTTCAGGCACGCATCGGGGGTAGGCCTGTTAGGAGGGCGTTGTACGTGCAGGCAGGATGTGGGAGGGACAGTCCAAAGCTCAACTCTCGGAAGTGTGTATGCTTTGCAGGCAGATGTCTGCTAGACACTTTGATGGGAGCTAGGACCTACTACAAACTCATTGAACAAGGACGTTTGCAATGTCTGTATTGTGATCAGATACACTTGAGGAGAATCTGTCACTTCCAGATGCTCTTCACACAACCTCTTCTGGCGCCTAACATAAGGATGCTGGCACCTATGTCTACGTGCACTCAGGATGCGGGAGGGTCCTGCCCTGACCTCAGCTCGCACAAGGAAGCAGGCCTGCAAGCCAGCTTTCAAATAGCTGCGTTCTTAGGGCACTGAGAACGTAGCAGTACTCTCCGCCAGGAGGTACCCAGAACACCACTCCACTGCAGCTGGAGACACCCTCCAGGTCTGCTTATTCCACTTGCGTCTCACAAGCCTCTGACAAACGGCTGTGGTGCAGATGTGGGAAACTCTTTCTGCAGGCAGTGTGCAACTGTGAGGGACTGAGGGTGAGGTCAACTCTCCGAAGTACGTTGCTTTTGGACAAGGCGTTCAGCTAGCTTCTCTCGTATGGCACTTAGGATGTAGCACCTGGTTCACACAGGGAATACTAGGAAATCGCTGTATTGCGCTTGGATGCACTAGTGTGTGGGCCGGGACTTCCACTTACCTCTCACAGCACTTCAGGCACGCATTGAGCCTAGGCCTGTTAGGAGCGCGGTGTACCTGCAGGCAGGATGTGGGAGGGACAGGCCATAAGCTCAACTCTCAGGGGCGTGTATGCCTGGGAGGCAGATGTCTGCTCCCCACTCATACCGTGGAGTTAGATCCTAGCTACACTCTCATTGAACAAGGACGTTGGCAATCGCTGTATTCAACTCACATTCCCGTGAGGACAGGTCTGACGTGTCCACACGCATTTCTAACAACCTCTCCCTGCACCTGACATGAGGATGTTAGCAGCTCCACCCAGAGGGGGACCCTAGGCGGGAGGGTCCTTTGTTGTGCTCAACTCTCAAAAGGAAGCATGCCCCGAATGCAGCTTTCCACTAGCTGCCTTCTTATGGCCGAGAGAACGTAGCAGCACTGGAAGTCAGGACGTTGCGTAAATACCGCTCTACTCCAACGAGTGACAGCACCATTGAGGCCTGCAGCTTGCCCCTTGCGTCCCATGAGCTTCTGACAAACATGTCTACTGAGGATGTTCGTAACTCCATGTGCAGGCAGTGTGGAAGTGGGAAGGACCGCGAGTCAGCTCATCTCACAGAAGGAAGTTCCCCTGACAGAGAGCTTGCAACTAGGTACTCAGGGTTGGAAGTTAGTATGTACCACGCATCTGAGGGAGGAAGTCGTCAGAAGTCACTGGATTGAGCTAAGAGACACTTGCCTCTCACAAAGCTTGAATCCCGTGTCCAACGAAATCCCTTGGCTGCAAAGGGTACAGGCGGTCAGCATGAGGGAGGTTGAAGCCATAAGCTCAACCCAAAGGAGTGTGCATGCCTTGGAGGCAGCTGTCCGCTAGGCGCGAAATTGACAAGCCAGTCACTTGGTTCTCTCTCGGCTCCTGTCCCGCGTAGAACGAAATGCTGTGCAAGCGAACCGTGCAGGCATCAGGATGTGGGAGCGATAGGCCATAAGCTCAACTCTCGGAAGTGTGTACGCTTTGCAGGCAGATGGCTGCTAGACACTTATTGATGGGAGCTGGGACCGAGCTACACTCTCATTGAACAAGAACGTTTGCAATGTCTGTATTGGACTCAGATTCACTTGAGCAGAGACCTGTCACTTCCATATGCTTTTCACACAACCTCTTCCGGCACCTAACATAAGGATGCTGGGACCTAGGTCTACAGGCAGTCAGGATGCGGGAGGGTCCTGCCCTGAACTCAGCTCGCACGAGGAAGCATGCCTGCAAGGCAGCTTTCAACTAGCTGCGTTCCTCGGGCACTGAGAACGTAGCAGTGTTCTAAGCCAGGAGGTACCCAGAATAGCACTCCACTGCGGCTGGAGACACCCTCCAGGTCTGCTTATTCCACTTGCGTCTCACAAGCCTCTGACTAACGGCGGTGGTGCAGATGTTGGAAACTCTTTCTGCAGGCAGTGTGCAACTGTGAGGGACAGAGGTTGAGCTCACCTCTCCGAAGTAAGTTGCTTTTGGACAAGACGTTCAGCTAGCTCCTCTCGTATGGCCCTTAGGATGTAGCACCTGGTTCACCCAGGGAATACTAGGAAACCGCTGGATTGAACTTGGATGCACTAGTCTTCTGGGCCGGGACTTTCCGTTTACCAATCACAACACTTCAGGCACGCATCGGGGCTAGGCCTGTTAGGAGCACGGTGTACGTGCAGGCAGGATGTGGGAGGGACATTCCATAGCTCAACTCTCGGAATTGTGTATGCTTTGCAGGCAGATGTCTGCTAGACACTTTGATGGGAGCTAGGACCTAGTACAATCTCATTGAACAAGGACGTTTGCAATGTCTGTATTGAGATCAGATACGCTTGAGGAGAATCCTGTCTCCTCCACATATTCTTCACAAAACCTCTTCCGGCGCCTAAAATAAGGATGCTGGGACCTATGTCTACGTGCACTCAGGATGCGGGAGGGTCCTGCCCTGACCTCAGCTCGCACAAGGAAGCAGGCCTGCAAGCCAGCTTTCAAATAGCTGCGTTCTTAGGGCACTGAGAACGTAGCAGTACTCTCCGCCAGGAGGTACCCAGAATACCACTACACGGCAGCTGGAGACACCCTCCAGGTCTGCTTATTCCACTTGCGTCTCACAAGCCTCTGACAAACGGCTGTGGTGCAGATGTTGGAAACTCTTTCTGCAGGCAGTGTGCAACTGTGAGGGACTGAGGGTGAGCTCAACTCTCCGAAGTAAGTTGCTTTCGGACAAGGCGTTCAGCTAGCTTCTCTCGTATGGCACTTAGGATGTCGCACCTGGCTCACACAGGAAATACTAGGAAATCGCTGGGTTGAGCTTGGATGCACTAGTCTTGTGGGCCGGGACTTTCCACTTACCTCTCACAACACTTCAGGCACGCATCGGGGCTAGGCCTGTTAGGAGCGCGGTGTACGTGCAGGCAGGATGTGGGAGGGACAGTCCATAAGCCCAACTCTCGGAAGTGTGTATGCTTTGCAGGCAGATGTCTGCTAGACACTTTGATGGGAGCTAGGACGAGCTACACTCTCATTGAACAAGGACGTTTGCAATGTCTGTATTGAGATCAGATACACTTGAGGAGAA
>NW_024570658.1:0-57884 GCF_018345385.1 Vulpes lagopus | reverse complement strand
TACCACCTTTTATATACCTTACTCTCAAGTGATCTTAGTCTCATGGCTTTATTTATTTAATTTTAATATTTAATATATCTTTAGACAACTTTCCAAATATATGTTTGCAAAAATGACCTCCTTCCTTAACTACAGACTTAAGTATCCAAATCCCCACTCAAAATCTCCCTATGGATATCTACTTGATAAGTCAGACTTAACTGACTTTGAAACATCCTAAATGTTAGTCTTACAACTCGTGCACTTTGATGAAAGCAATCCTCTCATCCAGTTGTTCAAGCTACATGTAGAATTATCTATGACATCTGTTTATGTTCACACTTTAAATTTAATTTATTACCTAAATCTTGGCAAAACTCAAAAGAAATGCCAAACTCAACCACTTCTCATCACCTTTGGCCTTTTACCAGGCACCATTATGTCTTGCCCGAGCTGCTGAAATAATCTATTATTTACCTAGTTCCAGTTGTGCCTCTTTCTAAAATATTTTCTAGACAATAGTCAGAATGTTCCTTTGAAAGCATAGGCCATTTATAGTCATTCATCTGGTGAAATGCTCTGATGATTTTTCCATACAACTCAAAAAAACAAAATAGAACAAAAATCCAGACTCCACTACTCCCAAAACACCAGAACTCTTAGCATGGCATTACAGAGTCCTATAGATCCAACCCTCATCCCCACCTCACTTCTCTCAATACTCATTTTCGACCACTATTTCATATTTCATACCACTCTGCTTTCATTGGTTTCCACATGGTTCCTTATTATCTTAGGACCTTTGCAAGTGCTGTCACTTCTATTAAACAATTCATCACTCAGAGATCAGCATGACCCATTTCCACATTCATTCCAAGTCTCTGTTCAAATGTCAGGTTACAGAGACTGTCCCTGAAAACTATATATAAAATATCACACAACTCCAAACTCTGTCTACCCTATTAGTCATGATTTGTTTTCCATAATATATGATTACCTGGAATTATTTGTTTACTATGTCTTATCCTCTAAAATGCAAGCTGCACCAAGTCAAAACTTTTTTTCAACTGCAATATCTCTGGTGTCCCAGAACAATGACTTTGTACACAATAATAAAACAGTAACATAGAAAACCAGAAATCAATCCTTGTGAAATGCACCAAGGAATGAATATTGCATTTATCTGGGCTATCAGCTATAAGTTCAATGAACTTTGAGCAATGAGTAAGGAGATTCATTGGGCAATGAGTAAGGAGACTTTCATAAAAATATGAAGAAGCCATTTCACTACGGAAGCAAAGATGATATTTTTAAAAATAGGATTTTAGTACAACTTTGAAATCATTTGATATACACTTCCTATATTGTTGAATATTTAAATTGTTTATAGCTTTTTTGTTACTATACTTTGCTGTAGTGCAAATAGATATTCATAAACATCTCAACCATTTAATTCTATAAATTCTAAGAAGTGAATTATTAGTCAAGAATTTGAACATTTTAAGACTTGACAAATACTACCAAACACCCACCAAGAAATATATATTAATTTTTCTCCCATGAAAATAATATTGAAATGCAAATCTCATCCATTCTGAGACAACTCATTGCACTATCCGTGAAAATAAATGCAAAAACAAAAGGACTTCATAAGAGATAACAAACTCACTTTCTCCCTCATTTCCCAGTGTTAATGATATTGGACAGGTTTTATTTTTGGATATTATTGTGTATTTTGTGATCTCCCTTCATCACTGCTCATTTTATTCTAAAGAGTTGTGCATCATCTTCCCTATCTTTTATTTTGGAAACATTGCAAATATTTTTGCAAACATTCTTTCCAAGTTTACCATTTGAATTTTGTTTAAGTGTTGACATTTATGTGATCAAGTGTGGCCATATTTTCTTATAATTATTTTATCTATTTAACCATGTAATAATTAGCAGCCTTTCTCCATTCTGAGAAATTATTATATAATTATACAATTCTGAAAGAATTATTTTTGGAGTATATCATAAAGTGAATCTCATTTTATTTTTCTCCAAATGGTTACCCAATTGCTAGAAAATAAGTTACCGAATAATCCTTCATTTTCCTATTGCTTTATAACTCCATTTATTACCTCTATTGTACTAATCTCTTTATGTACACTCACTACTATACCACATAGATTTCAATACTCTGGCTTTGTAAGAAGTCAGGGGCTATGTCCCTTTATCTTGCTATTTATTCCTAGAAACAAGAAAGCACATAATAACTGTTTTTGAATTATGAATAAGGAGAGAGTTACTGTTATGCAAAACTGAGAAAGTGGAAGAGGACTCCTATGGAATGGATATACTCCAAGTCTGGATCTCTAAACACCAAGCTCGGACCTCCTCAATGCCCTACAATGATCAATGATTTCACAGCTAGCAAAACTAGAAAAAAGATTTTAAACATCTCTCCAGAAACTTTGAGATAATACTGAGAAAGGAAATATTTCTCCAATAGAAAGATCTTAATAGTCTTCATCAACAGCTAGTCAAATGTACTGCTTGAGAGACTCTAGGAAAAAATGAATCTGATGTTTCCTTAATAAGTAGCGGAAAGCCAGTATTGTTTGCCAATATTCTGGAATCTATCTCTCTGTTCAGAACACCTAATTCATGAACGCAGTGCTTGAGGAATTTTTGGGGGCCTTAGTGTCATAAGGAGTCAAAGTTGAGATGGAAGTAGAAGAGCTGAAGCATATGGGGTGAATGTCACTGTATCCAGTGTGTCTCTATAAATTAAATTTCCAATTCTAATACAAACATGTTTTCTTGACATTGGTTTCATTCACATATAACCCATCAAATATTCCTTCCTAGGTGAGCCTTTCTTTTTTCCTTTCCCTAATCCTCCTTTCTACCTTCTATCACACTAGTTATTCTATTCTACAGTGATACAGCTCGTAAGTTTCTCAAATTTAGCTCCAAAAAGTTAGGGATTGTGTCTGTACTTCCCAAATTTAGTATAAGATGTTATACACTATAAGTTTTAGTTAATGTTTATTGAATTAAATTAGTTCTGTCACCTAATAATGGAGCAGCAAAGGAAATTTTGTTTAAATGAAGGTCCCAGTAAATTATATCTGAATCAAAGAATCATGGACTTGCAGGGCCACAAGCAGGCCTAAAAGTCATCTCGTCCAACACGTCTTCTAATGCGTGAATTTCCTTTACATTCTATTTGAACACTTAATGATGAGCAGCATATACCTTCTGGAATTAGCTTATTTCTTTCTTTTTTTTTTTTTTAAATTTTTTTTTAAATTTTTTATTTATTTATGATAGTCACAGAGAGAGAGAGAGAGGCAGAGACACAGGCGGAGGGAGAAGCAGGCTCCATGCACCGGGAGCCTGATGTGGGATTCGATCCCGGGTCTCCAGGATCGCGCCCTGGGCCAAAGGCAGGCGCCAAACCGCTGCGCCACCCAGGGATCCCGAATTAGCTTATTTCATTACCAGTAGGCTCAGAGTTTTAAACTTATAAAACTTTTAAACCTCTAAAGTTCTAATTTCAGGTCAGCAAAAGCCTATTCTCCTTTAACTTCCACCCAAAGCAAGTCTACTGATATCTCTTTCATATCACAACCATTCAAATATTTCAAGATATAGTATCTTTTTATTTCAGAAAAAAATATTCCAAGTCTTCCAAATTTGGCTCACCAGTATGGTTCCAACTTCTGTCTCCATTCTTCAGAGGTAGGCTGACCACTATAGAATTATGCTATACCATCAACCTCCCACCCCCTTCTCCCTGTCCTTCATCTTATATTTTACAGTTCACAAGTTTATTTATTTAAAGATTTTATTTGTTTATTCATGAGAGACGAGAGAGAGAGAGAGAGAGAGAGAGAGAGGCAGAGACACAGGCAGAGGGAGAAGCAGGCTCCACGCAGGGAGCCCAACGTGGGACTCGATCCTGGGTCTCCAGGATCATGCCCCAGGCTGAAGGCAGGTGCTAAACCCGCTGAGCCACCAGGCATCCCCAGTTCACAAGTTTATGTCACAGTCACTGTGAGATTGCTTCAGCATATTGTGAACTAAATCTCCTAAGTCTTTTCAAACAATCAGCTACTAAGGCAAGACCCTTCACCTGCTACGTAGAGGGCATGTGTGAAGAGTTGGTTTATCTCTATTAAATTTCCCATTGTTAGAATTTTCCATTGCTCCAGCTATGACAAGACTTCTATGAATCTTTTTTTTTTTATTTTTTTTTGACTTCTATGAATCTTGATTCTATCATTCACTGTGATTTCTACCCTTCTCTGATTTGTGTTATAACCAAACTGAAGGCCTAATCTTTATCAGCTCATATCAGAGTGAGCATCAAATAGCCTAAGCAGAGTGGCCTTTCTTGAAGTCTATTTCCTCAGTCTTCTCAATGTAATACATACTGAGCCAAAGTAAGATGGCATGATGTACTGGGCTTGTGACATGGGCGGGGGGCTGGGGTGGGTGGAGGTGGGACACCACTCTCCTGCACAGGTCAAACAGAGTAGAAGGCCTAGTTTTCACTGCTACCACCTCCTGAGACATGGTGTTAGAAGTTGTCTTAATAAAATAAACCAATCCCAAACGAGATTTTGATCAGGTGTATGGAAGGCAAGCTTATTCTACACAGTGCCCTTAGAATCTAGGTTCTTTCCCTCACACAACTTTTTTCTCACTCCTTCATGCAGCACTTGGCTCACACAGGAAATACTAGGAATTCGCTGGATTGAGCTTGGATGCACTAGTCTTGTGGCTACACTCTCATTGAACAAGGACGTTTGCAATGTCTGGTTTGGACTCAGATTCACTTGAGCACAGTCCTGTCACTTCCACATGCTGTTCACACAACCTCTTCCAGCGCCTAACATAAGGATGCTGGGACCTATGTCTACGGGCAGTCAGGATGCGGGAGGGTCCTGTCTGACCTCAGCTCGCACAAGGAAGCATGCCTACAAGCCAGCTTTCAACTAGCTGCGTTCCTAGGGCACTGAGAACGTAGCAGTATTCTATGCCAGGAGGTTTCCAGAATACCACTCCACTGCAGCTGGAGACACCCTCCAGGTCTGCTTATTCCACTTGCGTCTCACAAGCCTCTGACAAACGGCTGTGGTGCAGATGTTGGAAACTCTTTCTGCAGGCAGTGTGCAACTGTGAGGGACTGAGGGTGAGCTCAACTCTGCGAAGTAAGTTGCTTTCGGACAAGGCGTTCTGCTAGCTTCTCTCGTATGACACATAGGATGTCGCACTTGGCTCACACAGGTAATACTTGGAAATCGCTGCGTCGAGCTTGGATGCACTAATCTTTTGGGTCGGGACTTTCCACTTACCTCTCACAACACTTCAGGCACGCATCGGGGCTAGGCCTGTTAGGAGCGCGGTGTACGTGCAGGCAGGATATGGGAGGGACAGTCCTTAAGCCCAACTCTCGGAAGTGTGTATGCTTTGGAGGCAGATGTCTGCTAGACACCTTGATGGGAGCTAGGACCGAGCTACACTCTCATTGAACAAGGACGTTTGCAATGTCTGCATTGAGATCAGATACACCTGAGGAGAATCCTGTCACTTCCACAAGCTCTTCCCAAAACCTCTTCCGGCACCTAACATAAGGATGCTGGGACCTATGTCTACGGGCACTCAGAATGCGGGAGGGTCCTGCCCTCAACTCAGCTTGCACAGGGAAGCACGCCTTCACCCAGCTTTCAACTGGCTTCGTTCCTCGGGCACTGAGAACGTAACAGTGTTCTAAGCCAGGAGGTAGCCCAGAATACCACACCAATGCAGCTGGAGACACCTCCAGGTCTGCTTATTCCACTTGCGTCTCACAAGCCTCTGACAAACGGCTGTGGTGCAGATGTTGGAAACTCTTTCTGCAGGCAGTGTGCAACTGTGAGGGACTGAGGGTGAGCTCAACTCTCCGAAGTAAGTTGCTTTCGGAAAAGGCGTTCAGCTAGCTTCTCTCGTATGGCACTTAGGATGTCGCACCTGGCTCACACAGGAAATACTAGGAAATCGCTGGGTTGAGCTTGGATGCACTAGTCTTGTGGGCCGGGACTTTCCACTTACCTCTCACAACACTTCAGGCACGAATCGGGGCTAGGCCTGTTAGGAGCGCGGTGTACGTGCAGGCAGGATGTGGGAGGGACAGTCCATAAGCCCAACTCTCGGAAGTGTGTATGCTTTGCAGGCAGATGTCTGCTAGACACTTTGATGGGAGCTAGGACCGAGCTACACTCTCATTGAACAAGGACGTTTGCAATGTCTGCATTGAGATCAGATACACCTGAGGAGAATCCTGTCACTTCCACATGCTCTTCACACAACCTCTTCCGGCACCTAACATAAGCATGCTGGGACCTACGTCTACAGGCAGTCAGAATGCGGGAGCCTCCTGCCCTGAACTCAGCTCGCACAAGGAAGCACGCCTACAAGCCAGCTTTCAACTAGCTGCGTTCCTTGGGCACTGAGAACGTAACAGTGTTCTAAGCCAGGAGGTACCCAGAATACCACTCCACTGCAGCTGGAGACACCCTCCAGGTCTGCTTATTCCACTTGCGTCTCACAAGCCTCTGACAAACGGCTGTGGTGCAGATGTTGGAAACTCTTTCTGCAGGCAGTGTGCAACTGTGAGGGACTGAGGGTGAGCTCCACTCTCCGAAGTAAGTTGCTTTCGGACAAGGCGTTCAGCTAGCTTCTCTCGTATGGCACTTAGGATGTCGCACGTGACTCACACAGGAAATACTAGGAAATCGCTGGGTTGAGCTTGGATGCACTAGTCTTGTGGGCCGGGACTTTCCACTTACCTCTCACAACACTTCAGGCACGCATCGGGGCTAGGCCTGTTAGGAGCGCGGTGTACGTGCAGGCAGGATGTGGGAGGGACAGTCCATAAGCCCAACTCTCGGAAGTGTGTATGCTTTGCAGGCAGATGTCTGCTAGACACTTTGATGGGAGCTAGGACCGAGCTACACTCTCATTGAACAAGGACGTTTGCAATGTCTGCATTGAGATCAGATACACCTGAGGAGAATCCTGTCACTTCCACATGCTCTTCACACAACCTCTTCCAGCACCTAACATAAGGATGCTGGGACCTACGTCTACGGGCAGTCAGAATGCGGGAGGGTCCTGCCCTGAACTCAGCTCGCACAAGGAAGCACGCCTACAAGCCAGCTTTCAACTAGCTGCGTTCCTCGGGCACTGAGAACGTAACAGTGTTCTAAGCCAGGAGGTACCCAGAATACCACTCCACTGCAGCTGGAGACACCCTCCAGGTCTGCTTATTCCACTTGCGTCTCACAAGCCTCTGACAAACGGCTGTGGTGCAGATGTTGGAAACTCTTTCTGCAGGCAGTGTGCAACTGTGAGGGACTGAGGGTGAGCTCCACTCTCCGAAGTAAGTTGCTTTCGGACAAGGCGTTCAGCTAGCTTCTCTCGTATGGCACTTAGGATTTCGCACGTGACTCACACAGGAAATACTAGGAAATCGCTGGGTTGAGCTTGGATGCACTAGTCTTGTGGGCCGGGACTTTCCACTTACCTCTCACAACACTTCAGTCACGCATCGGGGCTAGGCCTGTTAGGAGCGCGGTGTACGTGCAGGCAGGATGTGGGAGGGACAGTCCATAAGCCCAACTCTCGGAAGTGTGTATGCTTTGCAGGCAGATGTCTGCTAGACACTTTGATGGGAGCTAGGACCGAGCTACACTCTCATTGAACAAGGCTGTTTGCAATGTCTGCATTGAGATCAGATACACCTGAGGAGAATCCTGTCACTTCCACATGCTCTTCACACAACCTCTTCCGGCACCTAACATAAGGATGCTGGGACCTACGTCTACGGGCAGTCAGAATGCGGGAGGGTCCTGCCCTGAACTCAGCTCGCACAAGGAAGCACGCCTACAAGCCAGCTTTCAACTAGCTGCGTTCCTCGGGCACTGAGAACGTAACAGTGTTCTAAGCCAGGAGGTACCCAGAATACCACTCCACTGCAGCTGGAGACACCCTCCAGGTCTGCTTATTCCACTTGCGTCTCACAAGCCTCTGACAAACGGCTGTGGTGCAGATGTTGGAAACTCTTTCTGCAGGCAGTGTGCAACTGTGAGGGACTGAGGGTGAGCTCAACTCTCCGAAGTAAGTTGCTTTCGGACAAGGCGTTCAGCTAGCTTCTCTCGTATGGCACTTAGGATGTCGCACCTGGCTCACACAGGAAATACTAGGAAATCGCTGGGTTGAGCTTGGATGCACTAGTCTTGTGGGCCGGGACTTTCCACTTACCTCTCACAACACTTCAGGCACGCATCGGGGCTAGGCCTTTTAGGAGCGTGGTGTACGTGCAGGCAGGATGTGGGAGGGACAGTCCATTAGCCCAACTCTCGGAAGTGTGTATGCTTTGCAGGCAGATGTCTGCTAGACACTTTGATGGGAGCTAGGACCGAGCTACACTCTCATTGAACAAGGACGTTTGCAATGTCTGCATTGAGATCAGATACACCTGAGGAGAATCCTGTCACTTCCACATGCTCTTCACACAACCTCTTCCGGCACCTAACATAAGGATGCTGGGACCTACGTCTACGGGCAGTCAGAATGCGGGAGGCTCCAGCCCTGAACTCAGCTCGCACAAGGAAGCACGCCTACAAGCCAGCTTTCAACGAGCTGCGTTCCTCGGGCACTGAGAACGTAACAGTGTTCTAAGCCAGGAGGTACCCAGAATACCACTCCACTGCAGCTGGAGACACCCTACAGGTCTGCTTATTCAACTTGCGTCTCACAAGCCTCTGACAAACGGCTGTGGTGCAGATGTTGGAAACTCTTTCTGCAGGCAGTGTGCAACTGTGTGGGACTGAGGGTGAGCTCCACTCTCCGAAGTAAGTTGCTTTCGGACAAGGCGTTCAGCTAGCTTCTCTCGTATGGCACTTAGGATTTCGCACGTGACTCACACAGGAAATATTGGAATCGCTGGGTTGAGCTTGGATGCACTAGTCTTGTGGGCCGGGACTTTCCACTTGCCTCTCACAACACTTCAGGCACGCATCGGGCTAGGCCTCTTAGGAGCGCAGTGTACGTGCAGGCAGGATGTTGTAGAGACAGTCCATAAGCCCTCGCACATTCTGACTGCCCATAGACGTAGGTCCGAGCACCTTATGTTAGGTGCCAGAAGAGGTTGTATGAGGAGCATGTGGTAGTGACAGGATTCTCCTCAAGTGCCTCTGATTTCAAAGCAGACATTGCAAACGTCCTTATTCAATGAGAATGTAGCTCGGTCCTAGCTCCCAGCAAAGTGTGTAGCAGACATCTGCCTGCAAAGCATTCACACTTCCGAGAGTTGGGCTTATGGACTGTCCCTCCCACATCCTGCCTGCAGGTACACCACGCTCCTAACCGGCCTACCCCTATGCGTCACTGCAGTGTTGTGAGAGGTAAGTGTAAAGTCCCGGCCCACAAGACTAGTGCATCCAAGCTCAACACAGCGATTTCCTAGTATTTCCTATAGGAGCCAGGTGCTACATTCTAAGTGCCATACGAGAGAAGCTAGCAGAACGCCCTGTCCGAAAGCAACTTACTTCGGAGATTTGAGCTCACCCTCAGTCCCTCAGAGTTGCACACTGCCAGCAGAAAGAGTTTCCAACATCTGCACCACAGCCATTTGTCAGATACTTGTGAGACGCAAGTGGAATAAGCAGACATGGAGGGAGTCTCCAGCTGCAGTGGAGTGGTATTCTGGGTACCTCCTGGCTTAGAACACTGTTATGTTATCAGTGCCGGAGGAACGCAGCTAGTTGAAAGCTGGATTGTAGGCGTGCTTCCTTGTGCGAGCTGAGTTCAGGGCAGGACCCTCCCGCATTCTGACTGCCCGTAGATGTAGGTCCCAGCATCCTTATGTTAGATGCCGGAAGAGGTTGTGTGAAGAGCATGTGGAAGTGACAGGATTCTCCTCACGTGTATCTGATCTCAATACAGCCATTGCAAAAGTCCTTGTTCAATGAGTGTGTAGCTCGGTCCTAGCTCCCATCAAAGTGTCTTGCAGACATCTGCCTGCAAAGCATACACACTTCCGAGAGTTGGGTTTATGTACTGTCCCTCCCACATCCTGTCTGCACGTACACTGTGCTCGTAACAGGCCTAGCCCCGATGCGTGCCTGAAGTGTTGTGAGAGGTAAGTGGAAAATCCCGGGCCAAAAGATTAGTGCATTCAAGCTCAACACAGCGATTTCCTAGTATTTCCTGTGTGAGCCAGGTGCTACATCCTAAGTGCCATACGAGAGAACCTGGCTGAACGCCTTGTCCAAAAGCAACTTACTTCGGAGAGTTGAGCTCACCCTCAGTCCCGCACAGTTGCACACTGCCGGCAGAAAGAGTTTCCAACATCTGCTCCACAGCCGTTTGTCAGAAGCTTGTGTGACGCAAGTGGAATAAGCAGAGCTGGAGGGTGTCTCCAGCTGCAGTGGAGTGGTATTCCTGGTACATCCTGGCTTAGAACACTGTTACGTTCTCAGTGCCCGAGGAACGCAGCTAGTTGTAAGCTGGCTTGTAGGCGTGCTTCTTTGTGCGAGCTGAGTTCAGTGCAGGACCCTCCCGCATTCTGACTGCCCGTAGACGTAGGTCCCAGCATACTTATGTTAGGTGCCGGAAGAGGTTGTGTGAGGAGCATGTGGAAGTGACAGGATTCTCCTCAGGTGTATCTGATCTCAATGCAGACATTGCAAACGTCCTTGTTCAATGAGAGTGTAGCTCGGTCCTAGCACCCATCAAAGTGTCTAGCAGACATCTGCCTGCAAAGCATACACACTTCTGAGAGTTGGGCTTATGGACTGTCCCTCCCACATCCTGCCTGCACGTACACCACGCTCCTAACAGGCCTAGCCCCGCTGCGTGACTGAAGTGTTGTGGTAGGTAAGTGGAAAGTCCCGGCCCACAAGACTAGTGCATTCAAGCTCAACCCAGCGATTTCCTAGTATTTCCTGTTTGAGCCGGGTGCTACATCCTAAATGTCATACGAGACAAGCTAGCTGAACACCTTGTCCGAAAGAAACTTACTTCGGAGAGTTGAGCTCACCCTCAGTCCCTCACAGTTGCACACTGCCTGCAGAAAGAGTTTCCAACATCTGCACCACAGCCGTTTGTCAGAGGCTTGTGAGACGCAAGTGGAATAAGCAGACCTGGAGGGTGTCTCCAGCTGCAGTGGAGTGGTATTCTGGGTACCTCCTGGCTTAGAACACTGGTACGTTCTCAGTGCCCGAGGAACGCAGCTCGTTGAAAGCTGACTTGTAGGCGTGCTTCCTTGTGCGAGCTGAGTTCAGGGCAGGACCCTCCCGCATTCTGACTGCCCGTAGACGTAGGTCCCAGCATCCTTATTTTAGGCCCCAGAAGTGGTTGTGTGAAAAGCATGTGGAAGTGACAGGATTGTCGTCAAGTGAATCTGAGTCCAATACAGACATTGCAAACGTCCTTGTTCAATGAGAGTGTAGCTCGGTCCTAGCACCCATCAATAAGTGTCTTCCAGACATCTGCCTGCAAATCATACACACTACCGAGAGTTGAGCTTATGGACTATCCCTCCCACATCCTGCCTGCAGGTACACCACGCTCCTAGCAGGCCTAGCCCTGATGCGTGCCTGATGTGTTGTGAGAGGTAAGTGGAAAGTCCTGGCCCACAAGACTAGTGCATCCAAGCTCAATCTAGCGGTTTCCTAGTATTTCGTTTGTGAGCCAGGTGCTACATCCTAAGTGCCATACGAGAGAAGCTAGCTGAACGCCTTGTCCAGAAGCAACTGACTTCAGAGTGTTGAGCTAACTCTCAGTCCCTCACAGTTGCACACTGCCTGCAGAAAGATTTTCCAACATCTGCACCAGAGCCGTTTGTCAGAGGCTTGTGAGAGCAAGTGGAAAAAGCAGACCTGGATGGTGTCTCGAGCTGCAGTGGAGTGGTATTCTGGGTACTTCGGGGCGTAGAGTACTGCTACGTTCTCCGTGCCCTAGGAACGCAGCTAGTTGAAAGCTGGCTTGTAGGCATGCTTCCTTGTGCTAGCTGAGGTCAGGGCAGGACCTCCCGCATCCTGACTGCCCGTGACGTAGGTCTCAGCATCCTTATGTTAGGTGCCAGAAAAGGTTGTGTGAAAAGCATATGGAAGTGACAAGACTGATCTCAATATAGACATTGCAAACGTCCTTGTTCAATGAGAGTGTAGCTCGGTCCTAGCTCCCATCAAAGTGTGTAGCAGACATCTCCCTGCAAAGCATACACACTTCCGAGAGTTGAGCTTATGGACTGTCCCTCCCACATCCTGCCTGCAGGTACACCGCGCTCCTAAAAGGCCTAGCCCCGATGCGTGCCTGAAGTGTTGTGAGAGGTAAGTGGAAAGTCCCGGCCCACAAGACTAGTGCATCCAAGCTCAATCCAGCGAATTCCTAGTATTTCCTTTGTGAGCGAGTTGCTACATCCCAAGTGCCATATGAGAGAAGCTAGCTGAACGCCTTGTCCAAAAGCAACTTACTTCGGAGAGTTGAGCTCACCCTCAGTCCCGCACAGTTGGACACTGCCTGCAGAAAGAGTTTTCAACTTCTGCACCAGACCGTTTCTCAGAGGCTTGTGAGACGCAAGTGGAATAAGCAGACCTGGAGGGTGTCTCCAGCTGCACTGGAGTGGTATTCAGGGAACCTCCTGGCATAGAATACTGCTATGTACTCAGTGCCCTAAGAACACAGCTAGTTGGAAGCTGGCTTGTAGGTGTGCTTCCTTGTGCGAGCTCAGGTCAGGGCAGGACCCTCCCGCATCGTGACTGCCCGTAGACATAGCTCCCAGCATCCTTATGTTAGGTGCTGGAGGACGTTGTGTGAAAAGCATGTGGAAGTGACAGGATTCTCCTCAAGTGTATCTGATCTCAATACAGACATTGCAAACATCCTTGTTCAATGAGAGTGTAGCTAGGTCCTAGCTCCCATCAAAGTGTCTAGCAGACATCTGCCTGCAAAGCGAACACACTTTCGAGAGTTGAGCTTATGGCCTATCGCTCCCACATCCTGACTGCCTGTACGGTTCGCTTGCAGAGCATTTCGTTCTACGCTGGATAGGAGCAGATAGAGAACCAAGTGACTGTATTGTCAATATCTCGCCTAGCTGACACCTGCCTCCAAAGCATGCCCACTCCTTTGGGTTGAGATGGCTTCAACCTCCCACATGCTGAGCACCTGTACCCTTTGCAGCCAAGGGTTTTTGTTGGACACGTGATCAAGCTTTGTGAGAGGCAGAGAGATTCATTTTCTTTGTGAGAATCACATCGAAAAAATCGAATCGAAACGAAATAAACGTATCAAAACGAAAAAAATCGAATCAAAACGAAAAGAATCCAATCGAAACGAAAAACGAATCGAATCGAAAAAAGTCGAAACGAAACGAAAAAAATCGAATTGAATCGAATCGAAATATTCGATTTGATTCATATCGAATCGAACCGAAAAATTCTAATCAAATAAAATTGAAAAATTCAAATGAAATCGAATCGAATCGAAAAATTCGAATTGAATCGAATCCGAAAATTCGAATCGAATCGAACTGAAAAATTCGAATCGAGTCGAAACCAATCGAAAAATTCGAATTGAGGCGAATCGAATCAGAAAATTTGAATCGAATCGAATCGAATGAAATCGTAAAATTCGAATCAAGTCGAATCGAATCGAAAAATTTGAATCAAATCGATTCGAAAAATTCGAATCATATCGAATCAAATTGAATCCAAAAATTTGAATCGAATCGAATCAAAAAATTAGAATCGAATTGAATCGAATCAAAAAAATCGAATCGAAACGAAATAATCTAATCGAAATGAAAATAAACGAATCAAAACAAAAAAATCGAATCGAAACCAAAAAAATCGAATCGAAACCAAAAAAATCGAATCGAAACGAAAATATCTAATCGAAAGGAAAAAAATTGAATAGAAACGAAAATAAACGAATCGAAACGAAAAAAATCAAATCGAAACGAAAAAGATCGAATCGAATAGAAAAATTCGAATCGAATCGAATCCAATCAAACAATTCGAATCGAATCAAATCGAAAAAATCGAATCGAAACGAAAATAAACGAATTGAAATGAAAAGAATAGAATCGAAAGGAAAAAAATGAATTTAAACGAAAATAAACGAATCGAAATAAAAAATGCAATTGAAACGAAAATAAACGAATCGAAACGAAAAAAATTGAATCGAAGCGAAAATAATCTAATCGAATAATTCGTATCGAATTAAATTGAATCAAATCGAAAAATTCGTATCGAAAAATTCGAATCGAATCGAATTGAATCGAAATGAAAAATTCGAATAGAATCGAATCGAATCGGGATCCCTGGGTGGCGCAGTGGTTTGGCACCTGCCTTTGGCCCAGGGCGCAATCCTGGAGACCCGGGATCGAATCCCATATTGAATCGAAAAGTTCGAATCGAATCAAATCGAATCTTATCGAAAAATTTGAATCGAATCGAATCGAAACGAATAAAAAAATTCGAATCGAATCGAATCGAAAAATTCGAATCTAATCGAATCGAATCGAAACGAATCGAAAAGATTGAATGGAATAGAATCGAATAAAAAAAATCAGATAGAATCGCATCGAATCAAAAAAATCAAATCGAAATGAAAATAATCGAATCAAAACGATAAAAATCGAATCGAAACGAAACAAATCGAGTCAAAATGACGAAAATGGAATCGAAACGAAAATAATCAAAAGAAAGGAAAGAAATGGAATCGACATGAAAATAAACTAATCGAAACAAAAAAATTGAATCGAAACGAAAATAATCGAATCAAAATGATAAAAATCGAATCGAAATGAAAAAAATCAAATTGAAATGAAAATAATCGAATCAAAACGAGAAAAATCGAATTGAAACGAAAAGGATCGAATCAAAACGAATAGGATCGAATCGAAACAAAAATAATCGAATCTAAAGGAAAAAATCGAAATGAATATAATAGCTTCGAATCGATACAAAAAAATTGAATCCAAACAAAAATAATCAAATCAAATGAAAATAGTAGAATCGAAACAAAAAGAATCGAATCAAAATGAAAAAAATCGAATTGAAACGAAAATAGATGAATCGAAATGAAAATAATCGAATCGAAATGAAAATAATCGAATCGAAACGAAAAAATCGAAACGAATATAATACCTTTGTATTGAATCGAAAAATCCAATCCAAATGACAATAATCGAATCCAAACGAAAATAATCAAATCGAAACGAAAATAATAAAATCGAAATGAAAATAAACAAATTGAAACAAAAAAAATCGAATCGAATCGAAAATAATCGAATGAAATGAAAGAAATCGATTCGAAACGAATAGGATCAAAATGATTCGGATAGGATCGAATCAAAATGCAAAAAATCGAATCGAATCGAAAATAATCCAATCGAAATGAAAATAATCGAATTGAAACGAAAATAAACCAATCGAATTGAAAATAATCGAATCATCGAAAATAAACTAATCGAATCGAAAATAATCGAATAGAAACTAAAATAATCGAATCGAAATGAAAATAATCGAATCGACTAAAAAATAATCGAATCAACTCGAAAATAATCGAATAGAAATGAAAATAACCGAATCGAAAGAAAAATAATGGAATCGAAACGACAATAATCAAATGGAAATGAAAATAAGCTAATCCAAATGAGAATAATCGAATCGAATCGAAAATAATCCAATCAAAATGAAATAATCGAATTGATAAGAAAATAATCGAATTGAATTGAAAATTATCGAAACAAAAATAATCTAATTGAATCGAAAATAATCGAATCGAAAATAATCAAAGCGAAATGAAAATAATCGAACTGAATCAAAAATATTCGAATCGAATTGAAAATAATCGAATCCAAACGAATCGATTCGAAAAAAATCAAATCGAATTGAATCGAATCGAATCAAAAAAATCGAATCGAATCAAAAATAAACGAATTGAAACGAAATAATCGAATCGAAAGGAAAAATATTGAATCGAATCAAAAATAATCAAATGGAAACAAAAAAAAGCAAATTGAATCGAAAATAATCAAAATTGAAATGAAAATAATCGTTCGAAATGAAAATAATCGAATCGAAACGAAAAAAATGAATCGAATCGAATGAATCGAATCAAATAAAAAAAATGGAATCGAATCGAATAGAAAAACATCGAATTGAATCGAAATGAAAAGGATAGAATCAAAAAGAATCGAATCGAATCGGAAATAATTGAAACGAAAATACTCAAATCAAAACGAAAATAATCGAATCGAATCGAATCGACCTCTGGAGGTCCCCAAGACCAGCCTTTAATTCGAAGCTACATCCCACCTCGGGGTCCAAGTCCCTGCTCCGCTGTGTCGGGTATACTTGGACACAAGCTCGATCTTGTAAATAAACCCTCGTGTGTTTGCATCAGTGTCGGCGTCTCGGTGGTTTCTCGGATTCGCAATCTTGGGTACAACAGTCTGAGATAAAAAAAAACAAAAGAAGCTCGGACGCAGGCAGAGTGAACAGAGGGTTCTGAGAGAAGCGGTGGAGCCCCAGGGGTTTGGGGTCTATTCTGTGGAGGCCCCTGCAGACTAGGGTGCGGGATGCTCAGCCCCAGAGCCAGAGGACCCAGCATCTCCACCCGCATCCCACCCATCAGCACCCAGTCTCAGGGAGCAGCACAGCGCCACCCACTGGAGGCCAGAGGCGCTGATGCCCACCCCGCTTCTGACCCCGCAGGTGCATCTCCCAGGCAGATGTTCACCTGACAATCAGCGCCAAGTACCATCACCAGACCCCGCACAGACCACTTGCTTCCACCAAGTTGTCGGACCACAGAGGCTGCAGAGCTTCAGCTCTGCCAGGAAAGTAGGGTCTAGCTTCCTTTGTACTTTGTGCTTTATTTTCATTTATTTTCTTTGATTCTTTTGTATTAACTGCCTTATTTTAATTGTTATGTATGTACCTCATATATTTCTTATGTTACTTTCATGGTACTTTAATTGTGTTTCTTATTTTGGGATTTAGAATTTTTAACAAGCAGGCCAAAATAGTCTGGTGTTTTTTTCCCCCTGAGAGAGCAGTTATTATTGTTTTTCTTGGTTTTTCTTTTTCTTCCTTTTCTGGAAAACATAAAGAGATGGAGAAATTCACCTCCATAAAGTAACATGAAGTAGTACTCAGAGCCAGGAAGTGCATCAATACGCATATATGATGTCTAACTACAGTTTAAAACAATGATTATAAAGATAGCAGCTGGGCTGGAAAAAGAGCACAGAAGAAAACTAGAAAATCCCTTACTATAGAAATAAAAGAACTAAAATCTAGTCAGGGCAACGTTAAAAATGCTATAACCTAGATGCAGTCCCAAGTGGCAGTCTTGAAAACAAAAAAGGTTATGGACCACAGAGGCAGACTTAGGGAACTCAGCCACTTATTCAAACAAAAACATTCATATTATAGTAGACTCAGAACATGAAGAGAGAGAAAATGTGGGCCTTTTATAGCCATTAGAAATGACAAATACCCACCATTTGCTTCAACATGGATGGAACTGGAAGGTATTATACTGAATGAAGTAAGTCAATTGGAGAAGGACAAACATTATATGTTCTCATTCATTTGGGGAATATAAATAATAGTGAACGGGTATATAAGGGAAGGGAGAAGAAAGGTGTGGGAAATATCACAAAGGGAGACAGAACATAAACACTCTCGGAAACGAACTAGGGGTGATGGAAGGGGAGGAGAGCGGGGAGTGGGGGTGAATGGGTGATGGGCACTGAGGGGGGCACTAGATGGGATGAGCACTGGGTGTTATTCTGTATGCTGGCAAATTGAACACCAAAAAAAGTAATTTATTATTAAAAAAAGAAAGAAAGAAAGAGTGGCACCTCATTGGCTCAGTCAGTTAAGCTTCTGCCTTAGGCTCAGATCATGTTCCAGGACCCTGTTCAGCAAGGAACTAGCTTCTGCCACTCCCTCTGCCCCTCTCGCTTATTCTTTTTCACTCCTCTCTCTCTCAAAAAATAAATATCATCTTTGAAAAAGAAACAACCAAACAAACCCAGAAGTAAGAGAAATCTCCAATGTAGAAGAATTTCAAACAATTTGTGAAGACATTCCACCCTCAACTTGATGAGCATAGCTTCCCACTCTTATGTGTGGAATACACATAGTAACTTTGTTCTACAATAAATACTATGAAAAAGTTAAAAAAATAATAATATAATAATAATAATGATAATAATAATAATAATAACAAATCACTTTCCTATGGAGAAAGCTGACAAACTCAACCTCAGCAAGATGATCAGATCTGGACTAAGACTGATAAATCATGTTGATAGTATCTATCCTTTATATGATATAATAGAAATGGAAGCATATCTCTGTATATAATCCACAAAAACAGTTCAATCATGAGATAAGTGACAGACATGTCCCAACTGAGGGAAATTTTACAAAATACCCTACTTCTCACAGTATTCCAGTTCAACAACAACAAGGAAAGGTTGAAAGACTCTTACAATCCAGAGGAGCCTAAGAAAACATGAACAAATGGAATGTGATATGAGGGATGGTTACTTAGCAAAAACTAAGGAAATCTGAATAATGAATGGTCTTTGGTTAATGCGAATATTTTAATATTGATTCATTAGCTAATGTGTACTGTACTTATATATGATATCAATAATTGGAGAAATTGAGTGCGAGTGCATGAGAATTCTCTGTACTATCTTCTCAATTTCCCTATAAATCTTTGTTTTTTTTCTAGTAAATAAGATTTATTTTGAAAATTGTCTTAAATGAATCAGGCTCCAAGTGTGAAGACATTTTAAGAATAGTTTAATTAACTTTTGCCTTATTCTTAAAGAGTGCTTTCGATGGGAACAAAGAAAGAATTATATATCAGAAGGAAAGAAAAACACTTATGAACATGTATAATGTCTCCTCAACCTGAAAAGCAGGAAAGGATAATAAATAGCAAAAAAAAAAAAAACAGATAAAAATACTTCTATTACACCATATTGCAAGTGCATTTATAATTAGCAATGTATAACATTTATTTCCTTGACATTTCTCTTCCAAAGAGTTCACAGTGCTTCAGGGTCAGTTGAAACAGGGGAAGAATCTCAGGGAAGAATCCGTAACATAATAATAGGACCATTGGTGATAATGTCTCTCAGTTCTCTCCAAATCCATAAGGATGTATTTCCTGATGAGTGACTGAGCTGTGAAGAAAGAGATGAGAAACCCTCAGTCCTCTGATTACTTGTGTCAAAATATTTTACCCATAGCACTATGGAGAGTAAATTATCCTTATTAATAGGAAATAAGTTACAGATTGGAATCACAGCAATCAGATGGGCAGAGAAAAAATGCTTTGATTCCCTCTTCATCTTTTAAAGACAAAGGAGAGGGGATCCCTGGGTTGCGCAGCAGTTCAGCGCCTGCCTTTGGCCCAGGGCGCGATCCTGGAGACCCAGGATCGAATCCCACATCGGGCTCCCGGTGCATGGAGCCTGCTTCTCCCTCTGCCTGTGTCTCTGCCTCTCTCTCTCTCTCTGTGACTATCATAAATAAATAATAATAAAAAAATTAAAAAAAATAAAGACAAAGGAGAGCTTTTCTATATACAAAGTCAGTTGTCAAGATAGCCTTAGGGAATAAGAGTCTGCAGCATGGAATCCTGCTGCACAGCCCGGATGCCCGGTGTACTTGGACGCAAGCTTGAGCTTGTAAATCACCCCCATGTGTTTGCATTGGTGTGGCTTCTCTGTGGTTTCTCAGATTCCCAATCTTGGGCACAACAGTCTGAGATAAAAAAACAAAACCAAAAGAAGCTTGGACGCAGGCAGAGTGAACGCAGGTTTCTGAGTGATGCGGCAGAGATCCGGGGGCCTGGGGTCTCTTCATTGGAGGACGCTGCAGAATGGGGTGTGGGATGCTCAGCCCCAGAGTCAGAGGACCCAGCGTCCCCACCCAAATCCCGCCCATCAGCAACAGGCTTAGGGAGCAGCACAGCACCGCCTGCTGGAGGCCAGAGGCGCTAACGCCCACCCTGCCTCTGACCCTGCAGGTGCATCTCCCAGGCAGATGTGCACCTGACAATGAGCGCCAAGGCCCACCCCTGACCCGCACAGACCACTCGCTGCTACCACGTTGTCGGACGACAGAGACTGCAGAGTTTCAGCTCTGCCAGGAAAGTAGGGTCTAGCTTCCTCTGTACTTTGTGCTTTATTTTCATTTATTTTCTTTGATTCTTTTGTATTAATTGCCTTATTTTAATTTTTATGTATGTATACCATATATATTTCTTACTTTTACTTTCTTGGTACTTTAATTGTGTTTCTTATTTTGGGATTTAGAATCTTTTAACAAGCAGGCCAAAATAATCTGCTGTTTCTTTGGGGAGGGCAGTTGTTATTGTTTTTCTTGGTTTTTCTTTTTTTTCCTTCTTTCTTTTCTGGAAAACATAAAGAGATGGAGAAATTCACCTCCATACAATAACGTGAGGTAGTACTCACAGCCAGGAAGTTCATCAATACGCATATATGATGTCTAACTACAGTTTAAAACAATGATTATAAAGATAGCAGCTGGGCTGGAAAAAGAGCACAGAAGAAAACTAGAGAATCCCTTACTGTTGAAATAAAAGAACTAAAATCTAGTCAGGCGAACATTATAAATACTATAACTGAGATGCAGTTCCAAGTGAAAGCCTTAAAAACAGGAAAGATTTCGGACTACAGAGGCAGACATAGTGAACTCAGCCACTTTTTAAAACAGAAACATTCATATCATAGGAGACTCAGAAGATGAAGAGAGAGAAAAGGTGGGCCTTGCTCGGCCATTAGAAATGACAAATACTCACCATTATCTTCAACGTGGATGGAACTGGAAGGTATTATGCTGAGTGAAGTAAATCAATCAGAGAAGGACAAACACTGTATGTTCTCATTCATTTGGGGAATGTAGATAATAGTGAAAGGGAATATCAGGGAAGGGAGAAGGATTGTATGGGAAATATCAGAAAGGGAGACAGAACAAAAAGACTCCTGACTCTGAGAAATGAACTTGGGGTGATGGAAGTGGAGGAGGGTGGGGGTGGGGGTGAATGTGTGACGGGCACTGAGGGGGGCACTAGATTGTATTAGCACTGGGTGTTATTCCATATGTTGGCAAATTGAACACCAAAAAAATTAATTTATTATTAAAAAAAGAAAGAAAGAAAGAAAGAGTGGCACCTGGGTGGCTTAGTCAGTTAAGCTTCTGCCTTAGGCTCAGATCATATTCCAGGAACCAAGGCAGGCTCCCTGTTCAGCAGGAAAACAGCTTCTCCCTCTCCCTCTGCCCCTCTTGCTCATTCTTTTTCGCTCCTCTCTCATTCAAAGAAATAAATATCATCTTTGAAAAAGAAACAACCAAATAAACCCATAAGGAAGATAAATCTCCCCTGTAGAAGAATTTCAAACAATTTGTGAAGACATTCCACCCTCAAGTGGATGAGCATAGCTTCCCACTCTTATGTGTGGAATACACATAGTAACTTCCTTCTATAAAATATATTATGAAAAAGTTAAAATAATAATAATAATAATAATAATAATAATAATAATAATAAAGAATCACTTTACGATAGGGAAAGCTGACAAACACTACCTCAGCAGGATGATCAGATTGGTACCAAGACTGATAAGTCACATGATAGTATCTATTCTTTATATAATAAAAATGGCAGTATATCGCTGTATATACTCCACAAAAACAGATCAATCATGAGACAAATGAGAGACATGTCCCAACTGAGGGAAATTTTACAAAATACTCTACTTCTCAAAGTGTTCCAGTTCAACAATAAGGAAAGGCTGAAAGACTGTCACAATCCAGAGGAGCCTAAGACAACATGAGGACAAATATAATGTGATATGAGGGATGGTTACTTAGCAAAACTAAGGAAATCTGAATAAAGAATGGTCTTTGGTTAATGCGAATATTTTAATATTGATTCATTAGCTAATATTTGTACCGTACTAATATATCAATAATTGGAGAAATCGAGTGCAAGTGCATGAGAATTCTCTGTAGTATCTTCTCAATTTCCCTATAAATCTTTGATTCTTTTCTTTTTTTTTTTTTCTTTGATTCTTTTCTAATCAATAAGATTTATTTTGAAAATTGACTTAAAAGAATCAGGCTCCAAGGGTGAAGCCATTTTTAGAATAATTTAATTAACTTACGCCTTATTCTTAAAGAGTTCTTTTGATGGGAACAAAGTAAGAATTTTATATCAGAAGGAAAGAAAAACACTTATGAACACGTATAATGCCTCCTCCACTTGAAAAGCAGGAAAGGATAATAAATAGCAAAAATCAGACAAAAAAACTTCTATTTTAAAAGACAGAATACTGCAAGTGCATTTCAAATCAGCAATGTGGTGCGAAAATGCACAGCCAGGCCGTTTCTGTGTCTCCCAGAAATCTGTGCCTGGGGGGGTGGGGAGACCCCCAGATAGGAGGACGGGGCACCACCCAGGCCCCAACCACCCCCTGTAGGTGCGCCGCCAGGCACACACAGCTGACATCCCAACGTGCCTTCCAGAGGCGGCCAGACCCCAGGTCAGGACCCCACAGACTTTTCTGGGACTCAGCCTGTGCCCCGTGGGCCAGGAGGGGCTGGGACAGAGTGACATCCAGGGAGCCTCAAGTCACCAGGGTCTGTGAAAAAAACTACCTGGGAGGTCTGTGCTCCCTCTGTCAAGGGGGCTGGAGCTAGCCAGGTTCCGGGGCAATTACTCCCCTCCCCTGTCCTCCTCTCTGTGTGCCTGGGGCACAGAGGGCCTGCGGGGCAGTCAGCGTGGTCCTGGAAGGGATGTCAGGATAGCAGGCTCTTGTGTTGTGCCAAGATTGCGAAACCGAGAAACCACTGAGGAGCCGACACCGATGCAATCACACGAGGTTTTATTTACAAGCTCGGGCTTGGGTCCAAGTGCAACTGACACAGTGGAGCAGGGACTTGGACCCCGAGACTAAGAGGCATAGCAGCTTTATAGGGCCAGTGGCCCATGGGATACGCAGAAAGTTGCACAGTCATGTAGATCCAAACGCAGGTGGCCGATTTAATTACACCTTACCCTATTGTATCCACTTGAGCTGGCCTATTACTGTGGTCAGAATTGGCGCGCAGTTTTGGTGGGTACAAAGCAGGGTTACATTGTTATGAGAGGATTTCCGATTAGGGTGTGCCCAGCAGCTCCTCTAGGGTGGGGCAGCGCCTTAAGCAATAAGCAGGACATGTGGGGGTCATAGGGGAGGTGGCAGGTGTAGCACAAAATGGAATCAGTCCTGCTCTCCTTGTCCATGGGTAGGGGATTTTTGTTAAATTTCGTGGGTCCTACACTTGCAGCTCACTCCCCTGGTCACCCTCACCAGGTGGACAGTGGGTGCACACCTTGTGGTGCTGGATCGCTCACACCAGAGTGTGGAGGGCACCCTCTTTGGCCTAGTGAGTAGGGGCTGGGTGAGCATGGGGCTCGGCCTGAAGGACAGGCAGCACAGGGGACCGAAGAACCCCAGCCCCTTCCTGACCCTGACTCCCACACACAGGCAGCCCCAGGGCTGCTGGAATGTGGCGGAGTCGGACCTTCCAGCTCAGCTAACCCTACAGTGGAAAGTCACTGCAGGAGCGAGCCCCGGGTCCGCCAGGAGAGCCAAGCTGGCCACCCAGCACCAGCGCCAGAAATTATGATGTGCCAACCCTCTCGGCATTTGGGTGACCCAGTCAGAGGATCAGATAGCTGCATGTGATAGCTGCATGTGATGGACACACACACCCCAAAACCAACAAAAGTCAGAATACCCCCAATGTTGTCAAACAGCAGCCGGATGGTTAAATACATGACGCTGTGCTCCTCAATAGGATACATGGAAGACGCTATGAGCCAGGATGCAGAGGTGCTGGAGGCACGGAGATATGCCTGTTGGGTTCCAAGAAGGAGCACAGAGGGGCAGGAAGCATCCTACGGAGCGGGGGGGCCCTCTTAGGAAAGGACACCAGGTCCCTGTGAAGGCTAAGGATGGTATAATCTGTCCTCCTCTCTTTCAGCTTCTGGTTTTCCTTCTACATGCCATTTTCCTCAATCATAATAGCAAAATTTTATTTTATTTATTTATTATTTATTTATGATAGTCACACACACACACAGACACACACACACAGAGAGAGAGAGAGAGAGGCAGAGACACAGGCAGAGGGAGAAGCAGGCTCCATGCACGGGGAGCCTGACGTGGGATTCGATCCCGGGTATCCAGGTTCATGCCCTGGGCCAAAGGTAGGCGCCAAAATGCAGTGCCACCCCGGGATCTCCTATTTTATGTGTTTAAATTTCTTTTTATTGGAGTCCAATTTGTATGAATTCTTTCTTCAGCAAGGGTGTCATTCAGGATAGAAGGAGAGATAAAGAGTTTCACGGACAGGCAAAATATAAAGGTGTTTATGACCATTAAACCAGTTCCAGTAAGAAATTTTAAGAGGGACTCTTCTAGTGGGGGAAAAAAAGAGACCAAAAGCAACAAAGGCTAGAAAGGACCAGAGAACATCACCAGAAACACCAACTCCACTGGTAACACAAAGGCACTTAGTTCATATCTTTCAATAATCACTCTGAATGCTGATAGGCTAAATGCTCCAATCAAAAGATATAGGGTATCAGAGTGGCTTAAAAATCATGATCCGGGATGCCTGGGTGGCTCAGGGGTTGAGCCTCTGACTTTAACTCAGGGTGAGATCCTGGAGTCTGGGATCCAGTCCCATATTGGGCCCCTGGTGGGGAGCCTGTTTTTCTCTCTGCATCATTTTCTGCCTCTCTCTCTCTCTCTCTCTCTCTCTCTCACTCTCTCTCACTCTCACTCTCTCATAAATAAAATCATTATTAAAAAAACAAGATCCATCTGTATGCTGCCTACATAATGCTCACCTTAGACCTGTAGACACCAGCAGATTGAAAGTCAGGGGAAGGAAAATCATCTATCACGCTAATGGACATCAAAAGAAAGCTGGAGGACTCATACTTATATCAGACAAACTAGATTTCAAATCAAACCCTGGGGTACATTTGGTGGCTCAGTGGTTGAGCATCTGCCTTTGGCTCAGGGTGTGATCCTGGGATCCCAGGATCAAGTCCCACATTGGCCTTCCTTTGGGGAGCCTGCCTCTCGCTCTGCCTATGTTTCTGCCTCTGCTTCTCTGTATCTCTCATGAATAAATAAATAAAATATTTAAATTTCCAAAAAGAAAGAACAAATACTGTAAGAAGAGATTAAGAAGGGTATTATTTCATAATTAAAAAGACTCTCTATCAAGATCAGACAACTAAATATTTATGCTGCCAACAGGGAGTACCTAAATATAGAAACCAATTAACAACAAACGTACAGGAACTCACTGATAATAATACAATGACAGGGGATTTTTTTTTTTATTAACTTTTATTGGTGTTTAATTTACCAACATACAGAAAAACACCCAGTGCTCATCCCATCAAGTGTCCACCTCAGTGCCCGTCACCCATTCCCCTCCAACACCCGCCCTCCTCCCCTTCCACCACCCCTAGCCCGTTTCCCTGAGTTAGGAGTCTTTATGTTCTGTCTCCCTTCCTGATATTTCCCAACATTTCTTTTCCCTTCCTTTATATTCCCTTTCACTATTATTCATATTCCCCAAATGAATGAGAACATACACTGTTTGAATGACAGGGGATTTTAACACCACTTAAGGCAATGGACCGATCGACTATGCAGAAAATCAACAGGGGAACAATAGCCTTGACACACTGGACCACAGCGACTCAACAGATATAGTCAAAACATTTCATCCTAAAGCAAAATACACATTCCTTTCAAGTGCACATGGGACATTCTCCAGAACAGATCATATCATGGGCCACAAATCAGCCCTCAACAGGTACAACAGGTACAAGAAGGTTGATGTCACACCCTGTACATTTTCGGACCACGACGCTATGAAACTCGAAGTCGACAGTAAGAAAAAATTTGGACAGACCAAAAAAACGTGGAGATTTTGAACATCCTACGAGAGAATGAATGGAGCAACCAGGAAATTAAAGAGAAAATTTAAAACAAATGAAAATGAAAACATGTTTCTCCAAACCTCTGAAATGTAGCAAAGGCAGACCTAAGAGGGAAGTAGCAATACAGGCCTACCTCAAGGAACAAGAAGTCTCCAATACACAACCTAACCCTACACCTAAAGGAGCTGGCAAAGGAATAGCAAACAAAGCCTAAAGCCTACAGAAGAAGGGAAAAAATAAACATGAGAGCAGACATAAACAATACAGAAACCACAAAACAGTCGAATGGAATAATGAAACTAAGAGTTGGTTCTTCAAAATAATTAATAAAATGGATCAATCCCTAGCCAGCCTTATCCACAAGAAAAGAGACAAGACTTAAATAAATAAAATCACAAATGAGAGAAGAGAGATCACAATCAACACCAGAAAAACAAGACAATTATAAGGGAAAACTATGAAAGACTATACGCTAACAAACTGGGAGACCTGGAAGAAATGGACAAATCCCTAGAAATGTGCAAACGAGCAACACTGAAATAGGAAGAAACAGAAAATGTGAACAGACCCATAACTAGCAATGGAATTGAATCAGCAAGGCACCTGGGTGCCTCAGTGGTTGATCATCTGCTTTGGCTCAGATCATGATCCGGGGTCCTGGGGGATCAAGTCCCACATCTGGCTCCCTGCATGGAGCCTCATTTTCCCTCTGCCGATACCTCTGCCTCTCTGTGTCTCTCATGAATTCATAAATAAAATCTTTAAAAAAGAAAAAAGATAAAAAGACGAGAAAGGACCCAAATAAAATCACAAATGAGAAAAGAGAAATAACAACACTAGAGAAATACAAAGGTTTATAAGAGAACATTATGAAAAATTATATGCCAGCAACCTCGAACCTGGAAGAAATAGATCAATTCCTAGAAATATATAACATAGCAAAAATAAAAAAGGAAGAAATAAGAAATTTGAACAGACAGATAACCAGCAAAGAAATTGAATCAGCAATCAAGAACCTCCCAACAGGAGACGCTTAGATCAATAGAACAAAAGGGAAAGCCGAAACAAGATAGAAACCTGTAACTCTATGATCCATTAATCGACAACAAGGCAGGAAGGAATATCCAATGGCACAAAGCAGTCTCTTCAATAAACCCTAACCCTGACCCCAGGATAAGAACAAATGGTGTTGGGAAAACCAGGCAGCCACATGCAGAAGAATGAACCTGGACTCCTCTCTTATACCATATAAATTCAAAATGGACAAAAGACCTAAATGTGAGACCTGAAACCATAAAAAGAAGAAAAAATAGGCAGCACCGTCTTTGACATTGCCCATTGGATCTTCTTTCTAGAAATGCCTCTGAGGCGAGGGAAACAAAAGCAAAAATACTCTTGGGGCTTCATCAAATTGAAAAGCTTCCCCAAAGTGAAGGAAACAACCAAAGCTCAAAGGCAACATACAAAACGAGAGGAGATATTTGTAAACAAAACATCCAATAAAGAGTTAGTATCCAAAACACATAAAGCAAATATAAATCTCAGCATCCTAAACACAAAGTATCCAACTGCAGATGGGCAGAAGACATGAATGGACTTTGTCTCTGGCAAGACATCCAGATGGCCGCCAGACACACGGAAAGACACTCAGCGTCACCCATCATCAAGGAAATGCAAACCAAAACCACAATGAGATGTCACCTGACAGCCGTCAGAATGGCTAAAATTAACAACACAAGAAATAATAGGTGTTGGTGAGACTATGGAGAAGGGGGAGCCCCCTTACACTCCTGGTGGACATGCGAACAGGTGCAGTCACTGTGGAAAACAGTGTGGAGGGTCCTCGAGAAGTTCAAAGTAGAGCTACCCTACAATTCCAAAACTGCACAGCTAGGTATTTACCCCGAGGATACAAAAGTAGTTTAGTAGATTCGAGGAGGGACACGCAGCCCACTGTTTGTAGCAGCGTTATCAACAACAGCCAAACTGCATACAGCCCAGATGTCCATCGGCAGACGAATGGGCAGAGACGATGTGGTAAATATACACACTGCGCCATCACTCGGTCATCAGAAGGGATGAAATGAAGCCATTTACAATGACGTGGGAGAAGTGGAAAGGACTTATGCTAAATGAACTCAGTCAGTCAGAGAAAGACAGATACCAAATACCATACAATTGCATTCACATGTGAATTTTAAGAAACCAAACAAACTGGCAAAGGGGCGGAGGGGGGGATGAGAGAAGCAAACCAGGAAACACACTCTTAACTACAGAGAATAAACTAATAAATACCAGAGGAAGGTGGGGGGGATGGAGAATCAGGGGATGGGAATAGTGGAGGGCACCTGTGACCACTACCACCCGTTGTATCCAAGGGTTGAATCACTATGTGGTAAACCTGAAACTATATCCTACTGTGTTTACAAACAGGAATGCAAGTAAAACTTTAAAATAATAATTGGTAGTATTGATGAAACATGCACGCACAAGAGTTATCTTGTGCAACTGAAAATCCAAATAAATAGTATTTAGAGCCACAAATCCCCTCCTTAGCTCAGCTCAGGAGAAGCCTGCCATGTCTATTCTGACCCCAGCAGAAGCCTGGAATTGATTCTCTGGGGAGGCCACTGACTTGGTGGACTCAGGCAATCTTTGAACCCAAAACCTAAATAGAGTGCATAAAAGTATACCGCCGAATATACTAGAGTCCCAGTGCAAGCACATGCCAAGACCCCAATCTAACCGTACACAGACATAACCCTAACCCTACACTTAAGCCTAATGTTAACCTAACCCTGAAACAAGACCTATCACTAATCGAAAACCAAACACAAACCCCAAGACCGAAACACATTCACTGAACCTTCCTGCCAACCCTCACCCTAACTCCTAAACCTATTCTAAACCCTTAACCCAAAAAATAAAATAAAATAAAATAAAATTAAAAAAATAAACCCTTAACCCTGACCCCTACCTTAAATCTAACCCTAACCCTAACCTCTAACTCTAACCTTAACTTAATGGACTCAAATCCTATTCCTAACCTTAACCTGTACCCTAACGCTAACCCTGTAATATTAACCCTATCTCGTACCCCAAACTGTACCCTAACCCTACCCTAAAACTAACCCCTAACCCACTCCCTAACCCTATCTCTTACCCTTTTCCAAAACCGTACCCTGACCCTGACCTGACCCTAACACCTACCCAAACAGTAACCCTAACCCTAGCCCTAACCCCTATCCTAACCCTAACCCTTGCCCTAACCCCAAACCTAGCCCTAACTTTAACCCTAACGCCTAACCCTAACCCCTAACCCCAACGCAGAGCCTAACCCCTAACCCTAACTGCAAACCTAAGCCCAACCCTAACTCTAACCATAACCCTAACACCAACTCTTAACCTCCTGCCCTAATCCCTAAAGCCTAAACCCTAACCCTAACTCTAAATCCTGTGCCTAACCCTAACCCTAACCCCTTTCCCTAATCCCTAACCACCATCCTAACTCCTAACCACTGACCCTTACCCTTTTCCCTCCCCCTAACCTCTAATCCGTAACCATAAGCATAATCACTAACCCCTAACATTTCACCTAACCCTAACCACCAATTGCTGCCTCTTCCCTGACCCTACCATTCATTCTACCCATTCACTTACCCTGTGGTTCTGAGGAGTCCCTTCTGATGTGGACGTGGCCCCCAACGGCACCTCTAGAGTCCTCCAGGGGGTCCTGAGGAAGCCGGGCTCCTGTGAGTGCGGACGTGGGCCCACGTGTTCCTGAGTCATAGTCAGTGGGTGCTGAGGAGGCCGGTGCTCCTGTCACCGAAGATGCGGCCCCCAGGTTCCAGAAGCCTCAACCTATGTCCTGAGGGGCCCGGGAGCTCCTGCCAGAGTGGACGCGGGCCCACCTCTTCCTGAAGCCTCCCCGCGGGTCCTGAGGAGACGGGGGCTCCTGTCAGCTTGAACGCGGCCCAATGTCCCCCTGAAGACTCCCTGCGTGTCCTGTGACGTCCTCCTCAGGCCTCCCGAGCACAGGCAGGCTCCTGTTAGTGCAGGTGGAAATGGCCTACTGAGCATGTGTGCCCCCTGTGCGGGGCTCCAGCTCGGGCGCCCCCTGCGGGAGGCTCAGGCACTGCAAGAGGCCGGGCAGGAGGCAGCTTGCCCCCGCCAGGGCCGCACCTGCCTCCTTCCAGGCTCCAGCTGAGGCCTGTGAGCTTCAGAATCATCTCACTGAAACGGAGCCCAACACCATCTTCCCAGAAACACTTAAGGACAATGAATGGAGCCCACAGGACGCAAAATGAAATGTGGACCAGACTTTTACCACATCCTACAAAACTCACTCAACCCTCTTCCACTGGGGCAGCCGCTCTGGAAAAAGTTTGGAGGCTCCACAGGAAGATACAAATAGAGCCACCCTGCGACCGGCAGGTGCACGGCCTGGAGCTCACTCCGAAGATACAGATGCAGTGAGACGTGGGCACCTGCACCCCGATGTCCACAGCATCCGGGTCGACAGTAGCCACACTGTGGGAGGAGCCTCGGTAGCCTCGGGCAGATGATGGATAAAGAGGATGGGAGATAGATGATGGTCATGGATGATAGATAGATGATAGGAATGGTACTCAGCTATCAAAGAGAAGGAAATCTTGCCATTTGCAATGACGTGGATAGAACTAGAGGGATCGTGTTAAGTGAAATAATTCAGTCGGGAAAGAGAATCATCATGTGGTGCCATTCATAGGAGGAATTAAAGAAGCAAAGCACATGAACATCTGTGAAGGGAAGCATAAACAAATAGGATGAAAACAGATGCAGGAAATACACACTCTTAATCATAGGAAACAAACTGAGGGTCGCTGGAGGGGAGAGGGGGGATAACAGGGGACCGGCATGAAGGAGGGCACCGTGACATCATGAGCACTGCTGTTTTCTCCAACTGGTGAATCCCTGAATTCTTCCTCTGAAAGTATAAAACACTATACGTTAATTAATTGGGTTTAAATTAAATTAAGTTAAAAAAATCAGTTGTATCAGAGCCCATTTCCTTCTGGACTCTCTGATCTGCTCCTTCAGCTTATGCCGGGACCACCCCCTGTGGGTCTGGTTTGTTTAAGTCAGCGCCATGCCTCGTCCATGGCCCAGCCCAGGGCTAGAACTCACGACCTTGAGATCAGGACCGGAGGTGAGGGCAGGAGTTGGATACTTAACCAACAGAGCCAGCCGGGGGCCTGAGAACCACACTACTTTCTCCTGTGTCTCTGTGACATCGTTTGAAAGAGGAAAGTGCTGCGTCCCGCTCTGTCCTGCTTCTCCTATACTGATTTGCTGTCCGGGGTCATTTGTGGGGGCAGATGGATGTTTTGGGTTTTTTTTTTCCTATTTCCAGGATCTGTCACCATGGTTTTGATAGGAATGACATTGAAACTGAGGCTGGCTTCAGGAACTGCGGACATTTTCACAAGATGAGGCTCCCACCCCACGAGCCCAGGACGGCCTGCCAGGGCCACAAGTCTTGTGCTCCTTTGGTTCAGTCTCATTATTTATTCTCTGTGATGCTCCTGAGAAGGGAGTCATGTCTTTCATTTCCTTCCTGAGTGCTCATTGTCAGGACGCAGTAAGGCTACTGAGCTCTGTAGGGTCAGTTTGTGTTGCGTGACCTTACTGAACTCACTCCTTAGTTTTAACAGGTTTTGGTGGAGGCTCTTGGGTTTCCAGTTTCTAGTACTGCATCTTCAGCAAATAGGGACAGTGTGACGTCCCCCTTCCAGGTGTGGAACCATTCCTGTTTCCTGTCTGTTGATTACATTAGGACTTCCAGCGCTGAGAGGGGACCTCCTTGGCTTGTTCCTGCTCAGGGGAGATGATTTCAGTTTTTCACCCTTGAGGATGACGTCAGCTGCGGGCCTTCCTAGCGGCCTTTATTCTGTTGATAGACATTTCCTCAAAACCCACTATGCTTTTGATGTTGTATTTTGTCAAATGATTTTTCTGCAACTCTTGAGAGGATCCTATGATTTTTGTCCTTTCTCTTCTTTTCTTTTTAAAAAAGATTTTATTTACATATCCTTGACACAGAGAGAGAGAGAGGCAGAGACACAGGCAGAGGGAGAAGATGGCTCCATGTAGGGAACCTGACGTGGGACTCGATCCCGGGACTCCAGGATCCCGCCCTGGGCCGAAGGCAGGCGCTAACCTGCTGAAACATCCAGGCTGCCCCATGTCCTTTCTCTGGTTAATGTGATGGATCCTGCTGACCAATGGACAGAGGGGCCGTGGGTAGTACATGGGCAACATAGATGAACAATAGTAAGAGCTATAAGCGTATAGTTCTCAAATAAATAAGTTACAGAAATTTAGAAAGTACAGCCTAGGGAATAGAGTCAGTACTGTTGTGACAACTTTGTACGGGGACAAACGGTGACGCCACTTCTCGTGGGGGGAGCTGAGTAAGGCACAGAATTGTCAAGTCACTAGTTGTAACCCTAAAACTACTGTCACATTGTGTGTTGACTGTACTTCAATAAATATCAAGGAAAAGGGGTTTCTGGTAGGACTCCCGGTGGGTCCGTGAAAGGAATTTACACGGTCGTTACACACACACGAAGTCACCTCGGCAGAGGAGATAAAGATGCTCGCATGTCTTCATGTTAATTTTTAGAAGATTTACTTGAGACAGGGTGCAGTGGGGAGAACAGAGGGAGAGGGGGAACCTGGAGCAGACTCCTCACCCACCGGAGCCCAAGCCCCACGTAAGGCTCCACGCCACAACCTCGAGATCCTGACCTGAAGCAAACTAAAGAGTCAACGTGGAACCGACTGAACCACTCAGGAGCCCCTCAAATGTTAAGCACAACCCCATGCTGTGAACTCTGGGGTCGGGGGGACGTCTGTGACCCCCTGTCTGCCTAGAAGGGCAGAAGGCCTGCAGGGCCCGAGGATGGGCACTGAGGATGTGTGAGGCTGCCTGCATCCCCTTCCCACCTGGCATGGGGACAGAACCCTCCCCCGGGACCCTCAGCCTTCAGGGTAAAGGGCTAAGTGCTGATTGGACCCTGCCTGCCCACAGTCATGATGCGGGACCCCACTGTGGGTGGAACTGTGCCGCCCCCGGGTTCCACTGCTGCCTGGCGCTCACTGTGCATCTGCAGACCTTCGGAAGCACTCGGGCTCCGGATCTGGCTCACAGCGACCTGACTCTCCCGCTCTCCCCAGTAGCTCAGTCCTCCCACTCTCTTCAGTACCCCAACTCTCCCACTCTCCCCAGTACCCCGGTGCATAAAGAGGAGGTGCTCACACAGCGACAGGTCACAAGTGAGTGGAGGCTGATGCCTGCTCCCCGGGGGCCACTCTGGGGCCTGTGGTTCCAGGTGGGGACACTGGCCTCCAGGGCTGGGGTCCAAAACAACCCGACCCCAATCCGATGACCCTGAGCAGCTCCTGCAGCCCTTCCACAGCCCCACAGGGTGAGGGCGGCCCGTAAGGCCCTGTCCAGGGAAGGAGGCTGCAGTTGCAGTTCAGCAGCTCCCCCAGGACCCCCGCTCCCCTGTAAGCCCTATGCTGTGCAGGGAGACCCAATACAGGACCTTTCTAGCCCATCCTAGATGCATGGACCCCGACAGAGATGACACCCGCCTGCCCCACCCTGTGGACAGAGACGGACTGTCAGGGCCTGCTGGGTCCCCCTGACCGGTGAGCAGGCTTGCTCTTCACGCACTGGAACCCGGAGTCCCTCATGCTCCCCCCAGACCCCCCTCAGGATATTCACGCATCCTTGCCCTCAGGGTGGGGAGTTTGATCACACTCTGGTTGACATCAGGTTTTAATTTTGATGAAGTCCAGTCCGTTGCTTTCTCCCCTTGGTCGTTGTGCTTGTGGAATCTAAGAGAAACCTTTGATCTCCCCCGGGCTGGGAGACATCACCCCGAGCATCAGATCGGCAGTTCCCCGGAGCATCTTGGGTCCCCCGCCCATGTGCTCCTGATACCGGGGTGGGAGCGCTCTGTGATCCCAGCGTGATGGCGTGTCCTGGGACAGTGGCTGGGAAGGTGGATTGTAGCTGTGCGAGCGACAGACAGGCAGTGAGGGCCTGTGTGTGATGTTCTGGCCCAGTTTGTGCCCCTCAGGGCTATGGGGTTGTCGCTGGCTCTGGTCAGACAGAGGGGGACCTGCCCACGGGGAGCACCCGGACGCATGGGTCCTCGGAAGGTTTTCATGTGCCGTCATTCTGGGATGTGTTTGGATTGCAGCACCATGCAGGAGGACTCAGAGAACCTACTGGCCTTGCAAAGGGCCAATATTGTGGCCCAGTACCATCAGGTGAGGCCCAGAAGGGACCATAGACAATAGACACTCACAATAGGGGAGACCATATTATCAGAGCCAAGGATGAGTCAGGTCAGCCCAGACAAGGACCATAGTCACCAGGAATAAGTGAGACCCTGAGGATGGTCCTGGTGTCAGTAGCAACTAAGGGTCCATCCTGGATCCTAGTCATTGGTAGCTGACGAGCCCAGTCACCAAGTATGGTGAGGCCCAGGTGGGAACCACAGTCACCAGGTCCAGATGAAGTCCACAGCTACCATGTCCAGGTGAGGCCTGGGTGGGGACCAGAGTCACCAGGTCCAGGTGAGGTGAAGGTGGAGACCACAGTCACCAGGTCCAAGTGAAGCCAAGGTGGGGACTACAGTCGCCAGGTCCACATGAGGCCCGGATGGGGACCAGAGTCACCAGGCTCACATGAGGCCCAGTTGGGGACTAGAGTCACCAGGTCTGGTTGAGGCCCAGGTGGGAACCACAGTCACCAGGTCCAAGTGAGGCTCAGGTGGGAACCGCCTTGATAGAAATGCGAACTCTTCTCACTGTAGCATTCCAGCTGTTCTCTCTTTAAATCTCAGGCCGAATTCATAGGTTTTCAGGATGATTTGAAAGTTACCTAGGTCATTTAGTGGGGACAGGTGACTTGGGGACCCTACTCTTCGGCTGTCTTGCCCCTCTGACAGGGACATATTTTTAGCAATGAACAGTAAAGTCCGTTTATTAAAAGTTGTTATTAATTTGTGCAAACAAACTTCTGTCGGCTTAAAGCAACTGTAATCACACATATCCACACTGGCTAGAAAATTTTGTTAACCTGAGTATCTAGATCATTTTCATTATGTGAGCAATTTCTTTCCAAAACTAATTCCCAAAGGAAGTAGGACAATGTGACAAGAGAAACAGCCAAGCAACATGAGAAAAAAGAAACCGACAAAAAAATGCTAAGCATTTTTCTCGGGATGAGAGAAACCCTGATTGTGTAAGGTTTTTTCACCTTGCCCTGAGAGAAACCAATTCCCTGACTCAGATGCTTCAGAGGAGAACTGGGTTTCTGATCCAGTAAATTGTGACTGTCTCTGGCACTTGGTTCCCACAGCTGTGGATGTGGCCTCAGACCAGCTCGGTGGTTTCCAGGCTGCACTTGGAGGAGTTGGAAGGGCTCTGAACATGCACCTTATGGGCAGCCTGGGATCTATACCCTACAGCCTTTAATTGATAGGTACACCACCTCACATAAAACTTTGCTAGAAAGAAGTCAAATTGTGTGTTTTAAGAAGAATTGAAAACGGGCAGCCTGGGTGGCTCAGCCATTTAGCACTGCCTTCTTCCCAGGGCGATATCCTGGAGACCCAGGATGGAGTCCCACTTCGGGCTCCTTGCATGGAGCCTGCCTCTCCCTCTGCCTGTGTCTCTGTCTCTCTGCCTCTCTCTCTCTCTCTCTCTCTTTCTCTCTCTCTCTCCCTCTCCCTCTCATGAATAAATAAATAAAATATATTTTTAACAAGTATATTGCAGGGCAGCCCCGGTGGCTCAGCAATTTGACGCTGCCTTCAGCCCAGTGTGGGATGCTGGAGACGCAGGATGGAGTCCCAAATCAGGCTCCCTGCATGGAGCCTGCTTCGCCCTCTGTCTGTGTCTCTGCCTCTCTCTCCCTCTGTCTCTCAAATAATAAATAAAAAAATAAATAAATAAATAAAATAAATAAATAAAAAATAAATAAGTAGATGTATATTGCAGCTATATTGGTAGCTATATTAATAAAGTGTGTTGTTTTTACATTTTATGGTGACTGGACCTAGCAAGTCCACACAACAGCCATCCCTTCTAGACAGTGTTGCGGGACAGGCGGTATTATTTCCTTTTTATAGATGAAATTGATGACCTTGAGCACATGCGGTTCCTTCCCTTTCTTTTTTCTGTTCAGAATATACGAGCTATAAGTGAGTAAATTGCAAGAAACCCACTTCCGGGATCAACACCTCTACTTTCCTCACATGATTTTAATATTTTTCTCAATTCTGAACTCCTTATCTATCTTACTACTCCTTTCAAATAACTTAGGATACGTTTTCCCAGGACTTGTTCAGAGAACCAGTTCCCTAAGTATGAATCAGTGACCTGAAACAGACCCAGCATACAGAGATTCTCCTATTTATTCAACACCCATCCATTTCCAAAAGAAGTCTATTTGGCCTTCTATATGGCAGGTACAGAGACAGGCTCCGTCCCCACCGGGTTTCGATCTATGTCCCAGAGGACTACCTGTAGTCTTAATGCTGATTTCTGAGGGCAAAACAATCAAGTCCACAGTTCTCCTTCATACTTCCCCAGCGGACCCTTGGGTTCTCTCCACAGAGTTGAACTGTTACCGAGTCATTGATCGTGTAGGTCAGTCACAGAGCAGCATTGCCATCCAAAACAAAAAGGAGGAAAAAGGAGTTTCGAAGTAATTGGGTCTCACAAATCGTGCGGAGGGTACATTGAAACTGTGACAATGTTTCTTAGTGCACCTTTTCTCAGAGCCACATCTCTCCTGTTCTTGACTGAGGGACAGGAGAGTCTAGGTAAGGAGAAATAGGTAGGGGGCTACAGATTCAGGCTCACAAAGATCCTAAGGATGCTGAGATGTAAGGAAACCAGAAATAAAGAAACAAACGAGACCACCCTGTCCCAGGTATGGGTAGAGAGGGTCTTTTTTAGGACAGTCCTCTGTGCCCAACAAAGAATAACCAGACTCTAAAAAGAAGTAAACCGTTAAAGATGTTATCACTAGTCCTTACTCAAACCAAGACATCCCAAGAATGAGAAGGCCACAAGCTCCCTGATCAGTTCTAAATGAAAAACGGTCAGTGGAGGCCCATGTGGGCAACCCAGCCTGGGCCCCTCCCACTCCTGAGAGCTTTCTCGGTATCCTTGCTTAATAAACTCCTGTCGCTTTACTTACTCTTCTTTGTCCACCAGATTCATTCTTCGACTCTGTGAGACAAGAACCTGACTTTCTCACTTCATTCCGCCTGCTGCACTTCTCTTACCCAAGCTCCCTGGGAAATTACTTCATTGGCTTAATCCCATCTCACTCTCCTCCTGCCTCATATCCTTTGGATTCTTCACCACCAAAGGCCAATGAACCAAGAGATGCAGGGAGGGAGAGAAGACCCAGGTGATAGGGGGAACTAAGGCCAAAGAAATATAGATTAAAATTACATCTGCTTTTTTAAAAAAAAAGATTTTGTTTATTTACTCATGAGAGACACACACACAGAGAGAGAGAGAGAGAGAGAGAGAGAGAGAGAGAAAGAAAGAGGGGCAGAGACAGAGACAAAGGGAGAAGCAGGCTCCCTGCGGGTAGCCCAATGTGGGACCCCATCCTAGGACCCCAGGATCATGCCCTGAGCCAAAGGCAGATGCTCAACCACTGAGCCACCCAGGCATCCCTACCATTACATTTCCTAACAAACTTGCAGTCCATAAACAAATACTTGAAACCCACAGAGTGGGACATTCTTCAAAGAATTCACAGCTGCCTGAATGTTAATGCTTTGCTAGAGGCCAAAAGCAACATTTGTTTGCTGATAGCCAGACCTCCAGGATCCTGTAAATCTTTCACCTGTGAAAATCCTTTTGGAAACTTCTTTTATCTCTAGAGTCCCCACCCCACACGGCAACTTTAAAGTTTATAACCAAGGCTCCTCATGATCCTGATGAAGCTCTTCAGGCCCAGGGGTCCTGTCCCCATACTTTAATAAAAACACCTTTTTGCATGGAAAATGTCTCAAGGATTCTCTCTTGACCACTGGCGCCTGGCCCACAGTACATCACAGGTACATCTCTGAGTTAATTGCATCGGCACATCAGGAAAGTACAGAAGATTTTTGCCTATCTTCTTGCATGACACATTCCGGAGGGGGACATTCCCGTCTGTTCGATCTGGGTTTCTCTCTTCCTGGGATATATAGCTAGCTAGCTAGGTAGATGATAGAGTGATAGATCTACTGATAGATCGATCCCAGGAACATGAATAGATGTTTATATAAACAAACATATAAACATAAATCTATGTTTCCACTTAATATATTTATTATTCAATGTATTACTGATAATATAATAATTATTATCTATAAACAGAACTATAGATTTATATTTAAATATGCAAAATAAATATTTCTATATCTAATCTCTATACGTCCATATATAGATCTCCCTATAGAGATAGAGACAAAATGGTTAGAAATAGATGTGTGCAGAAAGAGAGAGAAATAGATATAGACCTATAAATATGCAGAGGATCTGCTTTCAAATTCTATCCAACGACCTCTCCTAACAGGCAAAGGCAAACGCACACACACATACTCAAGAGCCTTCTGGTATGTGGCCATGACAGGAAATAACACCCCTTGAGATGCCATCTCTTCTCCAACTTAAAGGTGCCAGCCGTTTCTCCAAAGAAGACCTACACAGAGCGAGCAAGCAAGCACATGAAAAACTGCTCCACGTCACTTTTCATCAGGGAGATAGAAATCAAAACCACAATGAGATACCACCTCACACCAGTGAGAATGGGGGAAATTAACAAGACGGGAAACGACAAATGTGGGAGAGGATGTGGAGAAAGTGGAACACTCTTGCATTGTTGGAGGGAATGTGAACTGGAGCAGCCACTCTGGAAAACAGTGTGGAGGTTCCTCAAAAAGCTGGAAATGGAGCTATACTACAACCCACCAATTGCACTGCTGGGTATTTACCCCAAAGACACAGATGTAGTGCAATGACTGGACACTTGCACCCCAATGTTCACAACGGCAATGTTAATAGCCAAACTGTGGAAGGAGCCTTGATGTCCTGCAACAGATGAATGGATAAAGAAGATGTGGTCTGGGGATCCCTGGGTGGCGCAGCGGTGTGGCGCCTGCCTTTGGCCCAGGGCAGGATCCTGGAGACCCTGGGATCGAATCCCACATCGGGCTCCCGGTGCATGGAGCCTGCTTCTCCCTCTGCCTATGTCTCTGCCTCTCTCTCTGTGTGTGTGTGTGACTATCATAAATAAAATTTTTTTTAAAATTATAAAAAAATTTAAAGAAAAGAAGATGTGGTCTATATATACAATGTATTATTATTTAGCCATCTGCAAGGATGAATACCTACCATTTTCATGGACATGGAACTGGAGGGTATTATGCTGAATAAAATAAGCCACGTGGAGAAAGAATTATCATACGGTTTCACTCTTATGTCGAATGTAAGAAACAGTGAAGAGGATCATAAGGGAGGGGAGGGAAACTGAGTGGAGAAAATTGAGAGAGGCAGTGTTGTCCCCAAGATTGCTAATCCGAGAAACCACCGAGGAGCCGACACCGATGCAAACACACGAGGGTTTATTTACAAGCTCGAGCTTGGGTCCAAGTGTACCCGACACAGCGGAGCAGGGACTTGGACCCCGAGACTAAGAGGCGTAGCAGCTTTATAGGGGCCAGTGGCCCATGGGATACGCAGAAAGTTGCACAGTCATGTCGGTCCACACACAAGTGGCCGATTGAATTACATCTTACCCTATAGTATCCATTTGAGCTGGCCTATTACTTTGCTCGGAATTGGTGCACAGTTTTGGTGGGCACAAAGCAGGGTTACATGGTTATGAGCTGATTTCCGGTTAGGGTGTGCCCAGCGGCTTGACTAGGGTGGGGCAGTGCCTTAAGCAATAAGCTGGTTACCTGGGGGTCACACAGCAGGTGGAAGGTGTAGCACAAAATGGAATCAGTACTGCTCTGCTTGTCCAGGGGTAGGGGATTTTTGTTAAATTTCCTGGGTCTCACAGAAGATAAACTATGAGAGACTCCTAACTCGGGGAAACAAAGGATTGCGGAAGGGGAGGTGGGTGGGAGGATAGTGTAACTGGGGGACGGACATTAAGGAGGGCAAGTGATGTGATGAACACTGGGTATTATACTACATGTTGACAAATTGAATTTAAATTAAAAATTTTTTAATTTAAATTTAAATTAAAAAAGGGTACTGGACGGCTCAGCCGTCCTCAGCAATTCATTTATGAAATGACCTTCATTAGATCATAAAAAGTTACGAATGTGAATGGAAAATGACCTGCAACTCCTTCCCAGTTCAAATAAATAAGTATTCTAAAAAGCAAATCAAAGTTCCAGAATGGAAAAATGCAAAAAACGAGGGAGAGGGAGAAAGAGAAATGAATTCACTTTTTGTGATATTTATTAGTGATGGCCCAATAATGACAAATCTGTGACTGTCATTAAAAACAAAGAGTTAATGAACGGTATGGAGACCGATCCCCTCAACTAACAGATAAGGAAACTGAGAAGACACGAGAAGTAATGCACACTGCTCAGTAATTCACATGGGTGGCAAGGCGCAAAGCCAAGACTCGATTCTGGTCCAGAGTTCTTTAAACGACCACAACACGTTAACGTCACAGCTTCAGGCTCATCTAGAATTAGAGTCACTTTAGCTCAATAAAACATTCAACCAAAGTAGTCTTTCTTCTGCCAGATAGTTACATTTCATGAAGCACCCTAAAAGGGATTCGAATTAGGTCTCCATGTGCGCCATCAGAATACTGCCTGATGAATTAGTTAAACAAAGGTATTCCCCAAAAAAAACCTCAGCCGTGAGACCTTGCCTACCCTTTCACTTTCCAAGTCTTCATGCTTCTATATCTAATTGCCTATATTTTCAGAGAAGCCAACCTTACTCAGATTAAGTTTGTCCAAGCCGAGAACTAAGTGCCAGGTTTAATATTTTTAAAACTCAATTTAAAAATAGTTAAACAGAGAATTTCAAATGGCAAACACTGATATTTACATCATCTACTCTTATAACTAACAGAAGGGGTAATCCTGAAACCTAGATGCAGTCGTGCCTTTATATGAAAGTATAAAAGCAGAAAGAGTAACCCAAAATTGTCTATTTCACAAATGCCTATCTAAACTAGTTATGTTCAATGGTGTCTGTCTTGATGCAACAATCTCTAGGAAGACCTTCTTCAGACCTAGCTCTACCACCAATAAGCGTGTGAACTTGGACAATCCAATCCTCCAGAACTCTCAGTTTCTTTCCTGTGCCTCAGAGGAGAGGACCAGAGCTGATGATCCCTCAGTTCCCTCTCAGACCTGAAATGCTGCTGTGGGGTCCTAAACACTCTATACTGAGCACAAAAAGACGGGGGAATCTTATATATACTCAAATGCTAAACTATAAAACTAACTCTGAGCATAGATCCTGAGTATTTTAGGGTTCTCTCCTATGGCGATAGAAAATCCCCAAATCTATATCCCTTTCTATCACAAGCGGTGGGTATATGGGTCCAAGCCACTAGAAATAATAAATATGTGTGTCAGAACAGCCATCTGCCCTCATGCTCACTGCTTTTCAAAGCAAAGCCCTCAAAGAACTCCATTATTATTTTCTGAGGGTACCGGTTAACATGTAGAATCCTAACCTGCCCCTTCCTTTAACCTAAAAAAAATTAAAATGTTGGCTGGCCATATTAACAAGCTCTCCAGGTTATTCTCTTGCACACTAACATTTGAGAACCACTGGCTAGGCACCAAGGAGAAGTGATTTACCTTAAAATAGCAAAATTTGAAATCCCATGTCCTTTCCTATTTTCAGATCATAATAAATAAAGAAATGAAACAGTGAAGAGAGAGGGAAGGAGGCAAAGATAGGGATGGGGACAGAAACAAAGTGCCAGTCAAAAATGATATTTACATAAAGTTTGTCTTTCAAAAATTTAGGAACAGACAAGAGACTCCATACTCATGGAAATATGTTAAAGGCACACAGGTGTCAACTGAAAGAGCTCCCGTGGCCAGAGAGGAGACAATATAAGCAACAAAATAAGTAGTGTTGGATTATAACCCAAAGCATAAAATAAATATCCATGAATATATACTAATATTAAAAATTGTAAAAGAAAGAAAGAGGGGCACCTGGGTGGCTCAGTCAGTTAAGCTTCTGCCTTAGGCTCAGATCATGATCCAGGTCTCAAGGCAGGCTCCCTGTTCAGCAGGGAACCTGCTCCTCCCTCTCCCTCTGCCCCTCTCGCTCATGCTTTTTCTCTCCTCTCTCTCTCAAATAAATAAATAACATCTGTGAAAAAGAAACAAACAAACAAACACAGAAGAAAGAGAAGTCTCCCATGTAGAAGAATTTCAAACAATTTGTGCAGACATTCCACCCTCAAGTGGATGAGCATAGCTCATCCACTCTTATGTGTGGAATACACATAGGAACTTCCTTCTACAAAATATGTTATGAAAAAGTTAAAATAAATAATAATAATAATAATCACTTTACTATGGAGAAAGCTGACAAACACTACCTCAGCAAGATGATCAGATCGATACCAAGACTGATAAATCATGTTGATAGTATCTATCCTTTATATGATATAATAAAGATGGCAGTATATCTCTGTATATAATCCACAATCACAGTTCAATCATGAGATAAACGACAGACATGTCCCAACTGAGGGAGATTTTACAAAATACCCTACTTCTCAAGGTGTTCAACAACAACAAGGAAAGGCTGAAAAACTGTCACAATCCAGAGGAGCCTAAGAAAACATGAGGACAAGTGTAATGTGATGTGAGGGATGGGAACTTAGCAAAAACTAAGGAAATCTGAATAAAGTATGTATGGTCTTTGGTTAATGCAAATATTTTAATATTGTTTCATTAGCTAATATTTGTACCGTACTAATATAAGATATCGATAATTGGAGACATCGAGTGCGAGTGCATGAGAATTCTCTGTACTGTCTTCTCAATTTCCCTGTAAATCTTTGGGTTTTTTTTTCTAATAAATAAGATTTATTTTGAAAATTGACTTAAATGAATCAGGCTCCAAGTGTGAAGACACTTTAAGAATAGTTTAATTAATTTTTGCCTTATTCTTAAACAGTTCCTTCGATGGGAACAAAGTAAGAATTTTATATCAGAAGGAAAGAAAAACACTTAGAAACACGTATAATGCCTCCTCAACCTGAAAAGCAGGAAAGGATAATAAATAGCAAAAATCAGATAAAAATACTTCTTTTATATTAGACGCCATATTGCAAGTGCATTTAAAATTAGCAATGCCTAACATTTATTTCCTTGACATTTGTCTTCCAAAGAGTTCACAGTGCTTCAGTGTCAGTTAAAAAATGATTCGTGTGAAATTTTTATTAAACCAGATTTACTGGGAAATTCCTGCCCAGATAATACTTTATTTTGATTTTATTCAGTTCCTTCCTAATCACTGAGCCTTTTAGTTAGAGCTTTCAACTATAGCAAATGCCTCAGAAGGCCAATTTTTAAGTTGCTATTATAATACCCTAATGGAATCACGTATCGTTTTCCTTCGCTCAGATATGGCACACAGTAGGCCCCTGATAAAATACTGAATGAGTGAATGGATAAAATTGCTTTTTATCATTTCATTCAGCAATTTCATTCTTATCTTGGTCCATTTCATGTTCTAATGTTTATCAACATCAACTCAAGAAGGTTAGGGATCCAGTAATTTATTAAGTATTTGGTGCATACCTACTATGTGCAAGGTGCTAGGAATACCAAGTTAACCAGACATAGATGCAGTGCCTATCTCCCTCCAGGCCATGCTGGTGGGAGAGACGGATACTAACCAAAAAGTGACAGAAAGACAACTAGACAAGATTATAGTAGCCAATACAAAGGTAAATATACAGCTTACTACAAGTACATATATAAGAAGGCTTAGTCTAATTGGGGCCTCAGAGAAGATAACCAGAAGAAGCAACATTTATATTAAGACATAGAGAAAGGAGAAGGTAAGTGGTGGAAGGAGAATATTATGAGGAAAAGGAAGGTTTCTGCCTCTGAATTGTAGGGCTCTGGGCAAGTCCCTTGAGCTTAGGCTCTGAACCTTCTTCTTTCTCTGCAAAACTGTGACAGTAATAATGCCTGTGCCATAGAGCTCTAATGAGTAAAGAGTTGGACTTTATTTGTACATTACCTAGGACGTTAGGAAGTACTTAATAAACATTTTCTGGTGGCCATAACAGCCTGGAGTCAGGCTTCCTGAATTCGAATCCACTTAACTAGCTGTTTGACCTTGGACAAGATGTTTTCTTCCTATCCTTTAGTTGGCCCATCAAGATAACAGTACCTGCCCATAGGGTTGTTGGAGGATCCCAGGAGTTCTTTTATGTGAAGCATGACACAATTCTTGGCACATAATATGTGCCCTATGAATGTTCACTTATATTAGCAATAAAGAAATCCTACAACAGTCCAATGAGGTGTTTAGAAATTATTCTATAGCTTTTAAGGCAATTGAAATTCAAAAAGAACCTAAGTGCCTGTCCGTGTTTACTTAGCTAACCAGTTCCATTATCTGAAACCCAAACACACAATTTCTGATTCTAACCTCACTCCAAGAGGCCTCCTCAAGCCCGAGGAAAAATTGCCTTCTTGGGATCTCAGGGAAGAATCCTTCACATAATAATATGACCATTGGTAATAATGTCTCTCGGTTCTTTCCAAATCCATACAGATGCATTTCCTGATGAGTGACTGAGCTGTGAAGAAAGAGATGAGAAACCCTCATCCCTCTGAATTACTTTTGTCAGAATATTTTAACCATAGTACTACGGATAGTAAATTATCCTTATTAACAGGAAATATGTCTCAGAAGGAATCTGAGCAATCAGATGGGCAGAGAAAAAACGCTTTGACTCGCTCTTCATCTTTTAAAGACAAAGGAGAGCTTTTCTACATACAAAGTCAGTGGTCAAGATAGCCTTAGGGAATAAGAGTCTGCAGCATCCAATCCCGCTGGCTGCACAGCCAGGAAGCCCGCAATCCAGGTCTTCCTGATCCTTAATCCCTGGGCCTGTCCCCCAACACGTGCTGCCAAGCTGAGGTCATTTGCAATTGCTCTCTTAGGAGCTCCGGGGAAGGAGGAAGGAGCTACATAGGATGGGAAGGGACGCCTGGAGGCTGAGAAAATTAAGGCCATTCCACTTTAAGTTCAGCCTTAGCACACAGGTCCAGCCATCCCAGGCCCCTGCCAAGAAGAGCTGAAAGTTACATTACTTCAGTCACAGCAAAAAAAACAAAAGTTTACAGCTTAATGTCCTAGAAAGCCCCACATTAGCATAAGAACTGAGCCCAGGCGCTTGAAGGCCCCATAGCAAAATATAAACAGAACTTGAGGAATTGCTCAAGCCCTTCTGGGGGTGCCCCAGACCAGCCCTTAAAACTAAGCTAAAACCCACCTCGGGGTCCAAGTCCCTGCTCCGCTGTGTCGGTAAACTTGGACACAAGCTCGAGCTTGTAAATAAACCCTCGTGTGTTTGCATCAGTGTCGGCTTCTGGGTGGTTTCTTGGATTCACAATCTTGGGCACAACAGTCTGAGAAAAAAAACAAAACCAAAAGAAGCTCGGACGCAGGCAGAGTGAAGGCAGGGTTCTGAGAGAAGCGGCGGAGACCCTGGGGCTTGGGGGCTCTTCTGTGGAAGCCCCTGCTGACTGGGGGGGGCGGGATGCTCAGCCCCAGAGCCAGAGGACCAACCGCATCACGCCCACCAGCGCCAGAGTATCAGATAGCAGCACAGCGCCGCCCGCTGGAGGCCAGAGGCGCTGACGCCCACGCCACCTCTGACTCCACAGGTGCATCTCCCAGGCACATGTGCATCTGACAATCAGCCCCATGGCCCATCCCCAGACCCCGCACAGACCACTCGCTGACACCAAGTGGTCGGACCACGGAGGCTGCAGAGCTTCAGCTCTGCCTGGAAAGTAGGGTCTAGCTTCCTTTGTACTTTGGGCTTTATTTTCATTTATTCACTTTGATTCTTTTTTATTAATTGCTTTCTTTTAATTTTTTATCTCATTATTTTTTCCAGAAAAGAAGGAAGAAAAAGAAAAACCAAGAAAACAATAACAACTGCCCTCCCCAAAAAAAACCCCACCAGATTATTTCACCTGCTTGTTAAAAGATTCTAAATCCCAAAATAGGAAACACAATTAAAGTACCATGAAAGTAAAAATAAGAAATATATAAGGTACATACATAAAAAAACCCAACTCCCTAACCCTATCTCTTACCCTTTTCCAAAACCGTACCCTGACCCTGACTCTGACCTAACCCCAACCATAACCCCTAACCAAACACTAACCCTAACACTACCCCAAACCCCTATCCTAATCCGAACCCTTGCCCTAACCCTAAACCTAGCCCTAACTTTAACCCTAACCCTAACCCCAACCCTAACTCACACCCTAACCCCTAACCCTAACTGCAAACCTAAGCCCAACCCTAACTCTAAGCATAACCCTAACCCTAACTCCTAACCTCCTGCCCTAATCCCTAAAGCCTAAGCCCTAACCCTAACTCTAAACCCTGTCCCTAACCCTAAACCCTATGCCTAATCCCTAACCCCCATCCTAACTCCTAACCACTGACCCTTACAATTATCCCTCACCCTAACCTCTAATCCGTAACCATAAGCATAAACACTAACCCCTAACATCTAACGAAACCTAACCACCAACTGTCTCCCCTCCCCTGACCCTACCATTCATTCTACCCATTCACTTACCCTGTGGTTCTGAGGAGTCCCTTCTGATGTGGACGTGGCTCCCAACGGCGCCTCCAGAGTCCTCTAGGGGGTCCTGAGGAAGCCGGGCTCCTGTGAGTGCAGACGCGGCCTCACGTGTTCCTGAGTCATAGTCAGCGGGGTCCTGAGGACGCTGGGTCTCCTGTCACTGTGGACTAGGTCTCACATCCTCTGGAAGCCTCACAGCAGGTCCTCAGGAGGCTGGAGGCTCCTGTCAGCCAGGACATGGCCCCATGGCCCCCCGGAACCACACCGTGGGTCCTGAGGAGGCTGTAGGCTCCTTTCAGCATAGACGCAGCCCCATATGTCCCAAAGCCAAAGTGCAGGTCCTGAGGAGGACGGGGGTCCTGTCAGTGTTGACGTGGCCCCACATTTTCCTCAAGCCTCACCATAAGACCTGAGGAGGCTGGGGGCTCCTGTCAGCATGGACGTGGCCCCAAATCTTCCCAAACCTTCACAGTGGGTCCTGAGGAAGTCAGCGTCTGGTTGTGTGGATGTGGCCCCACGTCCTCCCAAAACGTCACCCTGTGTTCTGAGGAAGCCGGGGTTCCTGTCACCGTGGATGTGGCCCCCAGGTTCCAGAAGCCTCAACTTATGTCCTGAGGGGCCTGGGAGCTCCTGCCAGAGTGGACGCGGCACCACATCTTCCTGAAGCCTCCCCGCGGTTCCTGAGGCGGCCCAGGGGCTCCTGTCTGCGTGGATGTTGGCCCACATCTTCCTGAAGCCTCACCGCGGGTCCTGAGGAGACCGGGGCTCCTGACAGCGTGAACGTGGCCCAATGTCCTCCTGAAGCCTCACTGCGGGTCCTGAGGAGGCTGCGGCTCATCAGCGTGGATGCGACCCCACCTCCTCCTCAGGCCTCCCAAGCACAGGCTGGCTCCTGTTAGTGCAAGAGGACAAGGCTTACTGCGCATGCGCGATCCTTGGGTGGGGTCTGGGGTCGGGCGCCCCCTGCGGGACGCTTAGGCACTGCAAGAGGCCGTGCAGGAGGTGGTGTCCCTGCGCCCGGGGCCACACCTGCCTCCTTCCAGGCTCCAGCTGAGGCCTGTGAGCTTCGGAAACGTCTCACTGAAACGGAGCCCAACACCCGGCTTTCTCAGAAATACTTAAGGACGATGAATTGGAGCCCACAGGACGCAAAATGAAATGTGGACCAGACTTTTACCACGTCCTACCAAACCCACTCAACCCTCTTCCACTGTGGGCAGGACCGCGGGCTGGTGCAGCCACCCTGGAAACAGTGTGGAGGCTCCTCAGGAAGTTACAAATAGAGCCGCCCTGCGACCAGCAGGTGCTCGGCCTGGAGCTCACTCCGAAGATACAGATGCAGTGAGACTCCGGGACAACTGCACCCCAATGTCCACAGCAGGCGGGTCCACAGTAGCCACACTGTGAGAGGAGCCTCGGTGCCTTCAGACAGATGATGGATAAAGAGGATGGGAGATAGATGATGGTAATAGATGATAGATAGATAGATGATAGGAATGTTACTCAGCTATCAAAGAGAAGGAAATCTTGCCATTTGCAATGACGTGGATAGAACTAGAGGGATCATGTTAAGTGAAATCAGTCAGTCAGGAAAGAAAATGGCCGTATGGTGTCATTCATAGGTGAAATTAAAGAAGCAAAGCAGATGGACATCTGTGAAGGGAAGGAAAAACAAATAAGATGAAAACAGAGATGGAGGAAAAAGAGACTCAATCACAGGAAACAAACTGAGGGTCGCTGGAGGGGAGGGAAGTGGAGGGACAGGGTAACTGGTAGACGGGCATGAAGGAGGGCACGTGATGTCATGAGCACTGGTGTTATCTCCAACTGGTGAATCCCTGAAGTCTATCTCTGAAAGTATAATACACTATACTGTTAATTAATTGGGTTTAAATTAAATTAAGTTTAAAAAATCAGTTGACTGTATCAGAGTGCATTTTCTTCCAGGCTCTCTATTCTGCTCCTTCAGCAATGCCAGAACCACACCCCTGTGGGTTTGGTTTGTTTAAGTAGGCTCCATGCCTCGTCCACAGCCCAGCACAGGCCTAGTACTTATGACCCCAAGATCAAGACCAGGGGTGAGGTCAAGAGTCAGATGCTTAACCAACGGAGACAGCCAGGGGCCCGAGAACCACACTGCTTTATCCTGTGTCTCTGTGACATCGTTTGAAATAAGAAAGTGCTGCGTCCAGCTCTGTCCTGCTTCTCCAACACTGATTTGCTGTCCAGGGTCATTTGTGGGGGCGGACAAATGTTAGGAGTGCTTTTTCTATTTCTAAAATCGGCCACCATGATTTTGATAGGAATGACATTGGAACTGCGGGTGGCTTCTGGAACTGTGGACATTTTAACAAGATGAAGGCTCCGACCCCACGAGCCCAGGAAGTCCTCCCAAAGTCTTGTAATTTTCAGTGTACAAGTCTTGCAGTCCCTTGGTTCAGTCTAATTATTTTGTTTTTTGGATGCTCCTGATAAGGGAGTCATGTCCTGAATTTCCTTCCTGAGTGCTCATTGTCGGGACACAGCAAGGCTACTGATCTCTGTTCATTTTGTGTCCCACAACTTTAAGGAATTCACTCATTAGTTCTAACAGTTTTTGGTGGAGTCTGTCGGGTTTCCTGTTTCTAATACCACATCTTCAGCAAATAGGGACAGTGTGATGTCCCCCTTCCAGGTGTGGAACCTTTTCTGTTTCCTGTCTGTTGACTACGATAGGACTTCCAGTGCTGAGAGGGGACTTCCTTGGCTTGTTCCTGCTCTTAGGGGAGACGATTTCAAGTTTTCACCCTTGAGGATGATGTCAGCTACGGGCCTTCCTACACGGCCTTTATTCTGTTGATATACGTTTCCTCAAAACCCACTATGCCGAAAAATAAAAATAAAAAAATAAAAAACCCACTATCCTTTTTTTTAAAATAATAAATTTATTTTTTATTGCTGTTCACTTTGTCAACATACAGAATAACACCCAGTGCTCATCCCGTCAAGTGCCCCTCTCAGTGCCCGTCACCCATTCACCCCCACCCCCCGCCGTCCTCCCCTTCCACCACCCCTAGTTCATTTCCCAGAGTTAGGAGTCTTTATGTTCTGTTTCCCTTTCTGATATTTCCCACACATTTCTTCTCCCTTCCCTTATATTCCCTTTTACTACCCACTATGCTTTTTATGTTGTATTTTGTCAAATGCTTTTTCTGCAACTCTTGAGAGGATCGTATGCCTTTGTCCTTTCTCTTGTTTTGGTTTTTAAGATTTTATTTATTTACCCATGAGAGTCATTTTGTTCCAGGTGAGGCCAGAAGGAGACCACAGGAACCAGGTCCAGGAAAGCCCCATATGGGAACCAGAGCCACCAGATCCAGGTGAGACCCAGGTGGGGACCACAGTCACAAGGTCCAGGTGAGGCCCAGGTGGCAACAAGATTCACCAAGTCCAGGTGAGACCCAGGTGGGGACCACAGTCACAAGGTCCAGGTGAGGAACAGGTAAGGACCAGATTCACCAGGTCCAAGTGAAGCCCGGGGGGGGACCAGAGTCAAAAGGTAAGGGTGAGGTCCAGAGGGGGACCAGAGTAACCAGTTTAGTTTGAGGCCCAGAGTGGGACCAGAGGTCCCCGGTCAAAGTGAGGCCCAGGTGTGGAATAGAGTATCCAGGTCCCAATGATGCCTATGTGAGGACCAGAGTCACTAGGGCCATGCAAGGCCCAATGGGGATCAGAATCACCAGGTCCTGGTGAGGCATAGAACGAGACCACAGTCACCAGTATCAGGTGAGCCCCATGTGGGAATCAGAGCCACTATATCCAGCTGAGTCCCAGGTCCATGTGAGGCCCACGTGAGGACCAGAATCATCAGGTCGAATTGAGGCATAGCTGGGGACAAGAGTCACCAGGTCTAGGTGACGCCTAGGTGGGGACGAGATTCACCAGGTCTGAGTTAGGTCAAAGTGGGGACGAGAGTCACCAGGTCCAGGTGAGGCCAAACTGAGGACCAGAGTCACCAGATCCAGGTGAGGTCCATGTTGGAAAGAGAGTCACCAGGTCCAGGAGAGGCCCAGGTGGGGACCAGAGTCACCAGGTCCAGATGAGGCCCAGGTGAGGACCAGACTCACCAGGCACACGTGAGGCCCAGGTGGGGACCAGAATCACCAGGTATAGGGGAGGCCCTTGAAAGAACCAGAGTCAACAGTTCAAGGTGAGGCGCAGGTGGCAACCAGAGTCAGAAGGTCCAAATCAGGCCAATGTGGGGTTCACAGTCACCAGGTCAGGGTGAGACCCAGAGGGGGACCAGAGTCACCTGGTCCAGGTGAGGCTCAGTTGTGGAACACAGTAACCGGGTCCCAATTATGCCCAGTTGAGGACCAGAGTTAACAGGGCCAGGTGAGGCCCAGATGGGGATCAGAGTCACCAGGTCCAAGTGAGGCCCAGGTGGGGACCACAGTCACCAGATCCAGGGTAGTCTCAGGTGCAGACCAGAATCACCAGGTCCAGGTGGGGCCCAGGTAAGGACCAGAGTTACCAGGTCGAGGTGAGTCCCAGGTGGGGAACACAATAACCATGTTCCAATGATGCCCATCTCAGGACCAGAGTCACCAGGTCCACTTGAGGACCAAGTGGGGACCAGATTCACCAGGTCCAGGGGAGGCCCAGGTGGACACCAGAGTTACCAGTTAAAGGTGAGTCTAGAAGGACAGCACGGTCACCAGGTCTAGGTGTGGTCCATGTGAGAACCAGATCACCAGGTACAGGTGAGGCCCAGGTGGGAACCAGAATCAGCAGGTCCAGGTAAAGGCCAAGGTGGGGACCACAGTCACCAGGTCCAGGTGAAACCAAGCTGAGGACCAGAATCACCAAATCCAGGTGAGGCCCGGGGGTAGGGGGACTGGAGTCACCAGGCACAGGAGAGGCTACAAGAACAGCAGGGACACCAGGTCCACGTGTGGTTCATGTGGAAACCAGAGTCACCAGGTCCAGGTGAAGCCCAGGTGAGGACCAAATTAAATGTTCCAGAGTCTCACTTGGGAAACAGACTAAACATATCCTGATGATGCCCAGGTGAGTACAAGAGTCACCAGGTCCAGGTGAGGTGCACGTGAGGACCAGAGTCACCAGGTCCAGGTGATACCCAGGAGGGGACCAGATTCACCAGGTCCAGGTAAGGCCCAGGTGGAACTCAGTCACCTGGTCTGGGTGAGACACAGGTGGGGACAAAAGTCATAAGACCAGTTGAGGCCCAGGTGGGAACATAGTTACCAGGTCCAGGTGAGGCCAAACAAAGTACCAGAGGCACAAGACCAGCTGAGGCCCAGTTGGGGACTGGAGTGACCAAGTATAGGTTAGGTTAGAAGGACACCACAGTCATAAAAACACAGCTAGTTGAAAACTGGCTTCTAGGGATGCTTCCTTGTGAGAGCTGAGCTCAGGGCAGGACCTGCCCACATCCTGGCTACCTGCAGACATACCTCCTATCATCCTTAAGTGAGGTGCTGGAAGAGGTTGTGTGAAAAGCATGTGGAAGTGTCTGGCCTGTACTCAAGTGAATCTGAATTCAATACAGGGATTTCCAACAGCCTTGTTCAATGAGAGTCATGCTAGGTTCTATCTCCCCTGTAGGAGTGGCAAGCAAACATGTACCTACAAGGCATTCACATTTCTGAGAGTTGAGCTTATGGCCTGTCCCTCCCACATCCTGACTGCCTGTACAGGTTCGCTTCCACAGGATTTCGTTCTACGCAGAACAGTAGCAGAGAGAGAACCAAGTGACTTGCTTGTCACTTTCGCACCTCCCGGACAGCTTCATCCACAGCCTGCATACACCTTACACTGCTGCTACATTGTCACGGCCTTAAGAACGCAGCTACTGGAAAGCTGCACTGAGGCATGCTTCCCTTGAGATATGAGTTCAAGGCAGGACCCCACCGCATCATGACTGCCTGTAGACGTAGCTGCCACCATCCTCATTTTAGGAACAGGGAGAGGTTGTCAGAAATGCATGTGGAAGCACAGGGCTGTACTCACGTGTATGTGAGTTGAATACAGCGATTGCCAACGTCCCTGTTCAATTAGAGTGTAGCTAGGTTCGAACTCCCCAGTATGAGTGGGGGCAGACATCTGCCTCCCAGGCATACACGCTCCTGAGAGTTGAGCTTAAGGCCAGTCCCTCCCACATCCTGCCTGCAGGTACACCTCGCTCCTAACAGGCCTAGGCTCGATGTGGGACTGAAGTGTTGTGAGAGGTAAGTGGAAAGTCCCGGCCCACAAGACTAGTGCCTCCATGCTCAATCCAGCGATTTCCTAGTAATTCCTATGTTAGCCAGGTGCTACATCCTAAGTTCCATACGAGAGAAGCTAGCTGGACGCCTAGTACCAAGGCAACTTACTTCTAGGAGTTGAGCTCACATTCAGTCCCTCACAGTTGCACACTGTCTGCAGAATGAGTTTCGAATGTCTGCACCACAGCCGTTTGTCACAAGCTTGTGAGACGCAAGTGGAATAAGCAGACCTGGAGGGTGTCTCCAACTGCAGTGGAGTAGTATTCTAGGTACCTCCTAGCTTAGAGTACTGCTACGATTTCAGTGCCCTAAGAACGCAGCTAGTTGAAACCTGGCTTGTAGGCATGCTCCTTGTGCGAGGTGAGGTCAGGGCAGGACCCTCCCGCATCCTTACTGCCCGTAGACATAGTTCCCAGGATCCTTATGTTAGGCGCTGGAAGAGCTTATGTGAAAAGCATGTGGAAGTGACAGGATTCTCCTCAAGTGAATCTGATCTCAATACAGACATTGCAAATGTCCAATGAGAGTGTAGCTCGGTCCAAGGTCCCATCAAAGTGTCTAACAGACATCTGCCTGCAAAGCATACACAATTCTGAGAGGTGAGCTTATGGCCTGTCCCTCCCACATCCTGCCTGCAGGTACACCTCGCTCCTAACAGGTCTAGCCCCGATGCATGCCTGTAGTGTTGTGAGAGGTAAGTGGAAAGTCCCGGCCCACAAGACTAGTGCCTCCAAGCTCAATCCAGCGATTTCCTAGTATTTCCTCTGTAAGCAAGGTGCTACATCCTAAGTGCCATACGAGAGAAGCTAGCTGAACGCCTTGTCCGAAAGCAACTTACTTCGGAGAGTTGAGCTCACCCTCAGTCCCTCACAGTTGCACACTGCCTGCAGAAAGAGTTTCCAACATCTGCACGACAGCCGTTTGTCAGAGGCTTGTGTGACGCAAGTGGAATAAGCAGACCTGGAGGGTGTCTCCAGCTGCAGTGGAGTGGTATTCTGGGTACCTCCTGGCTTAGAACACTGTTACGTTCTCAGTGCCCGAGGAACGCAGCTAGTTGAAAGCTGGCTTGTAGGCATGCTCCTTGTGCGAGGTGAGGTCAGGGCAGGACCCTCCCGCATCCTTACTGCCCGTAGACATAGTTCCCAGGATCCTTATGTTAGGCGCTGGAAGAGCTTATGTGAAAAGCATGTGGAAGTGACAGGATTCTCCTCAAGTGAATCTGATCTCAATACAGACATTGCAAATGTCCAATGAGAGTGTAGCTCGGTCCAAGGTCCCATCAAAGTGTCTAACAGACATCTGCCTGCAAAGCATACACAATTCTGAGAGGTGAGCTTATGGCCTGTCCCTCCCACATCCTGCCTGCAGGTACACCTCGCTCCTAACAGGTCTAGCCCCGATGCATGCCTGTAGTGTTGTGAGAGGTAAGTGGAAAGTCCCGGCCCACAAGACTAGTGCCTCCAAGCTCAATCCAGCGATTTCCTAGTATTTCCTCTGTAAGCAAGGTGCTACATCCTAAGTGCCATACGAGAGAAGCTAGCTGAACGCCTTGTCCGAAAGCAACTTACTTCGGAGAGTTGAGCTCACCCTCAGTCCCTCACAGTTGCACACTGCCTGCAGAAAGAGTTTCCAACATCTGCACCGACAGCCGTTTGTCAGAGGCTTGTGAGACGCAAGTGGAATAAGCAGACCTGGAGGGTGTCTCCAGCTGCAGTGGAGTGGTATTCTGGGTACCTCCTGGCTTAGAACACTGTTACGTTCTCAGTGCCTGAGAACGCAGCTAGTTGAAAGCTGGCTTGTAGGCGTGCTTCCTTGTGCGAGCTGAGTTCAGGGCAGGAGCCCTCCCGCATCCTGACTGCCCGTAGACGTAGGTCCCAGCATCCTTATGTTATGTGCCGAAGAGGTTGTGAGAAGAGCATGTGGAAGTGACAGGACTCTCCTCAGGTGTATCTGAGTCCAATGCAGACGTTGCAAACGTCCTTGTTCAATGAGAGTGTAGCTCGGTCCTAGCTCCCATCAAAGTGTCTAGCAGACATCTGCCTGCAAAGCATACACACATCCCAGAGTTGAGCTTATGGACTGTCCCTCCCACATCCTGCCTGCAGGTACACCGCGTCCCTAACAGGCCTAGCCCCGATGCGTGCCTGAAGTTTTGTGAGAGGTAAGTGGAAAGTCCTGGCCCTCAACACTAGTGCATTCAAGCTCAAACCAGTGAATTCCTAGTATTTCCTGTGTGAGCCAAGTGCTGCATGAAGGAGTTAGAAAAAGTTGTGTGAAGGAAAGAGCCTAGATTCTAAGGGCACTGTGTAGAATAAGCTTGCCTTCCATACACCTGATCAAAATCTCGTTTGGGATTGGTTTATTTTATTAAGACAACTTCTAACACCATGTCTCAGGAGGTGGTAGCAGTGAAAACTAGGCCTTCTACTCTGTTTGACCTGTGCAGGAGAGTGGTGTCCCACCCCCACCCACCCCACCCCCCCGCCCATGTCACAAGCCCAGTACATCATGGCATCTTACCTTGGCTCAGTATGTATTACGTTGAGAAGACTGAGGAAATAGACTTCAAGAAAGGCCACTCTGCTTAGGCTATTTGATGCTCATTCTGATATGAGCTGATAAAGATTAGGCCTTCAGTTTGGTTATAACACAAATCAGAGAAGGGCAGAAATCACAGTGAATGATAGAATCAAGATTCATAGAAGTCTTGTCATAGCTGGAGCAATGGAAAATTCTAACAAGGGGAAATTTAATAGAGATAAACCAACTCTTCACACATGCCCTCTACGTAGCAGGTGAAGGGTCTTGCCTTAGGTGCAGATTGTTTGAAATGACTTAGGAGATTTAGTTCACAATATGCTGAAGCAATCTCACAGTGACTGTGACATAAACTTGTGAACTGGGGATGCCTGGTGGCTCAGCGGGTTTAGCACCTGCCTTCAGCCCGGGGCATGATCCTGGAGACCCAGGATCGAGTCCCACGTTGGGCTCCCTGCGTGGAGCCTGCTTCTCCCTCTGCCTGTGTCTCTGCCTCTCTCTCTCTCTCTCTCTCTCTCTCTCTCTCGTCTCTCATGAATAAACAAATAAAATCTTTAAATAAATAAACTTGTGAACTGTAAAATATAAGATGAAGGACAGGGAGAAGGGGGTGGGAGGTTGATGGTATAGCATAATTCTATGGTGGTCAGCCTACCTCTGAAGAATGGAGACAGAAGTTGGAACCATACTGGTGAGCCAAATTTGGAAGACTTGGAATATTTTTTTCTGAAATAAAAAGATACTATATCTTGAAATATTTGAATGGTTGTGATATGAAAGAGATATCAGTAGACTTGCTTTGGGTGGAAGTTAAAGGAGAATAGGCTTTTGCTGACCTGAAAGTAGAACTTTAGAGGTTTAAAAGTTTTATAAGTTTAAAACTCTGAGCCTACTGGTAATGAAATAAGCTAATTCCAGAAGGTATATGCTGCTCATCATTAAGTGTTCAAATAGAATGTAAAGGAAATTCACGCATTAGAAGAGGTGTTGGACGAGATGACTTTTAGGCCTGCTTGTGGCCCTGCAAGTCCATGATTCTTTGATTCAGATATAATTTACTGGGACCTTCATTTAAACAAAATTTCCTTTGCTGCTCCATTATTAGGTGACAGAACTAATTTAATTCAATAAACATTAACTAAAACTTATAGTGTATAACATCTTATACTAAATTTGGGAAGTACAGACACAATCCCTAACTTTTTGGAGCTAAATTTGAGAAACTTACGAGCTGTATCACTGTAGAATAGAATAACTAGTGTGATAGAAGGGGAGAAAGGAGGATTAGGGAAAGGAAAAAAGAAAGGCTCACCTAGGAAGGAATATTTGATGGGTTATATGTGAATGAAACCAATGTCAAGAAAACATGTTTGTATTAGAATTGGAAATTTAATTTATAGAGACACACTGGATACAGTGACATTCACCCCATATGCTTCAGCTCTTCTACTTCCATCTCAACTTTGACTCCTTATGACACTAAGGCCCCCAAAAATTCCTCAAGCACTGCGTTCATGAATTAGGTGTTCTGAACAGAGAGATAGATTCCAGAATATTGGCAAACAATACTGGCTTTCTGCTACTTATTAAGGAAACATCAGATTCATTTTGTCCTAGAGTCTCTCAAGCAGTACATTTGACTAGCTGTTGATGAAGACTATTAAGATCTTTCTATTGGAGAAATATTTCTTTTCTCAGTATTATCTCAAAGTTTCTGGAGAGATGTTTAAAATCTTTTTTCTAGTTTTGCTAGCTGTGAAATCATTGATCATTGTAGGGCATTGAGGAGGTCCGAGCTTGGTGTTTAGAGATCCAGACTTGGAGTATATCCATTCCATAGGAGTCCTCTTCCACTTTCTCAGTTTTGCATAACAGTAACTCTCTCCTTATTCATAATTCAAAAACAGTTATTAGGTGCTTTCTTGTTTCTAGGAATAAATAGCAAGATAAATGGACATAGCCCCTGACTGCTTACAAAGCCAGAGTATTGAAATCTATGTGGTATAGTAGTGAGTGTACATAAAGAGATTAGTACAATAGAGGTAATAAATGGAGAT